>NW_026607792.1:507500-517500 GCF_029499605.1 Hyla sarda
TGGACTAGCCAGCAAGCAGCTGCAGCAAATAAACAGATAACCTTTCTTTCCAACACTGAAACCTGGTGGTGCACTTAATATATGCTATCAGATAGGGGACATATCAGATATTAAACTGATATAAACAGACACCACATTTGATACCAGCCAAAAGGAAGGATGAGAAGTGATAACTGTGAAAGGGGAGGAACCAACGCTGTCCCCTTCACATGCACCATCACTACTTGTAGGAAGGGAGGCTGGCTGGCAGCCTCCCATACACACTCTGGCTGGGTGGCAGTCACCCACCAGTACACACAGCAGACCCTAAACCCATATCATTATTGCTAAGCAGGAAGATGGGAGTCCATTTCACTCTGATGGACCATTTTTAAATGCAATCCATAACCTGGCTTTGGCAGGAACCCTTCTTACTCCTCCTACTTGCATTTGATACTGGGTTTAGGATCTGCATAGGAAACACACACACACACACACACACAAGCACACACTTACATGTGTTGCCTGCTGACGCCTCCTTGGCTGTCCCCAAACGGTATAAAACCAACAGCCATGGCAGTGCTGCTTCTGACAAGGCTGTTCTTTGGTGGGCCTAGGCGACATCACAATCTCCATGGTTACATCCTACTTGCATTTGATACTGGGTTTAGGATCTGCATAGGAAACACACACACACAAACATACAAGCACACACTTACCTGTGTTGCCTGCTGACGCCTCCTTGGCTGTCCCTAAACGGTATAAAACCAACAGCCACGGGAAGCTGTAAGGATAGAGGACATACCTGCATCCTATTGGACTCACTTGTCTTGGTTAAATCCAACTTATTTGACAACCTATGGTGCTGCTACTTCTGCTCATGGCAGTGCTGCTTCTGACAAGGCTGTTCTTTGGTGGGCCTAGGCGACATCACAATCTCCATGGTTACATACACAACAAAGGTCAGATGTTGTTTACACCTGGCCATGCCAGTGGTATTGAGTAGCATATCCCAGTGCTAAGGGTCCTGGGTGCAACAATCTTTCAATGGGGAATAGCCGCACTGAGTTTGTCAAGTGCACCCATGTTTGCAACTCCAACAATACACACATATGTATGTATGTGTGTATGTGTGTATGTGTGTATGTGTGTATGTATGTATGTATGTCTATCTATCTATCTATCTATCCACCCATCTATCTCTATATATATTTCTCTCTCTCTCTCTCTATATATGTATATATATATATATTTTTTTTTTTTCTTTTAAATATATATATATATATATATATATATGTATATACATATATATAGAGAGAGAGATGGAAATACTTTTTTAAACATGTTTTCACCTCATTTTTACCTTCTTTTTTTCTTCTCTCCATGTTTTCCTTCTTTCCTATGCTGCTGCTTCTTATTTTTCTTCTTTTTCAGACCCTATCATTGCACTATTGCTTATTCAATACCACCAGCAGATGGAGACACTGTATTACAACATTAGTTGTGAGCAGCAGTTTGTACAAACAAATGCCTCATAGCTGATATCCTATCCACATAGGCACCACCTATTGTCTTTTGCCTGCAGTAGGGACCCACTGGACTAGCCAGCAAGCAGCTGCAGCAGCAGCAAATAAACAGGTAATCTTTCTTTCCAACACTGAAACCTGGTGGTGCACTTAATATATGCTACCAGATAGGGGACATATCAGATATTAAACTGATATAAACAGACACCACATTTGATACCAGCCAAAAGGAAGGATGAGAAGTGATAACTGTGAAAGGGGAGGAACCAACGCTGTCCCCTTCACATGCACCATCACTACTTGTAGGAAGGGAGGCTGGCTGGCAGCCTCCCATACACACTCTGGCTGGGTGGCAGTCACCCACCAGTACACACAGCAGACCCTAAACCCATATCATTATTGCTAAGCAGGAAGATGGGAGTCCATTTCACTCTGATGGACCATTTTTAAATGCAATCCATAACCTGGCTTTGGCAGGAACCCTTCTTACTCCTCCTACTTGCATTTGATACTGGGTTTAGGATCTGCATAGGAAACACACACACACACACACACACACACATACAAGCACACACTTACCTGTGTTGCCTGCTGACGCCTCCTTGGCTGTCCCCAAATGGTATAAAACCAACAGCCACGGGAAGCTGTAAGGATAGAGGACATACCTGCATCCTATTGGACTCACTTGTCTTGGTTAAATCCAACTTATTTGACAACCTATGGTGCTGCTACTTCTGCTCATGGCAGTGCTGCTTCTGACAAGGCTGTTCTTTGGTGGGCCTAGGCGACATCACAATCTCCATGGTTACATACACAACAAAGGTCAGATGTTGTTTACACCTGGCCATGCCAGTGGTATTGAGTAGCATATCCCAGTGCTAAGGGTCCTGGGTGCAACAATCTTTCAATGGGGAATAGCCGCACTGAGTTTGTCAAGTGCACCCATGTTTGCAACTCTAACAATACACACATATGTATGTATGTATGTGTGTATGTGTGTATGTGTGTATGTGTGTATGTATGTCTATCTATCTATCTATCTATCTATCCATCTATCCATCTATCCACCCATCTATCTCTATATATATTTATCTCTCTCTCTCTATATGTATATATATATATATATAATTTTTTTTCTTTTAAATATATATATATATATATATATATATGTATATACATAGAGAGAGAGAGAGAGATGGAAATACTTTTTTAAACATGTTTTCACCTCATTTTTACCTTCTTTATTTCTTCTCTCCATGTTTTCCTTCTTTCCTATGCTGCTGCTTCTTATTTTTCTTCTTTTTCAGACCCTATCATTGTACTATTGCTTATTCAATACCACCAGCAGATGGAGACACTATATTACAACATTAGTTGTGAGCAGCAGTTTGTACAAACAAATGCCTCATAGCTGATGTCCTATCCACCTAGGCACATAGGCACCACCTATTGTCTATTGCCTGCAGTAGGGGCCCACTGGACTAGCCAGCAAGCAGCTGCAGCAAATAAACAGATAATCTTTCTTTCCAACACTGAAACCTGGTGGTGCATTTAATATATGCTATCAGATAGGGGACATATCAGATATTAAACTGATATAAACAGACACCACATTTGATACCAGCCAAAAGGAAGGATGAGAAGTGATAACTGTGAAAGGGGAGGAACCAACGCTGTCCCCTTCACATGCACCATCATTACTTGTAGGAAGGGAGGCTGGCTGGCAGCCTCCCATACACACTCTGGCTGGGTGGCAGTCACCCACCAGTACACACAGCAGACCCTAAACCCATATCATTATTGCTAAGCAGGAAGATGGGAGTCCATTTCACTCTGATGGACCATTTTTAAATGCAATCCATAACCTGGCTTTGGCAGGAACCCTTCTTACTCCTCCTACTTGCATTAGATACTGGGTTTAGGATCTGCATAGGAAACACACACACACACACACACACACACACACACACACACACACACATACAAGCACACACTTACCTGTGTTGCCTGCTGACGCCTCCTTGGCTGTCCCCAAACGGTATAAAACCAACAGCCACGGGAAGCTGTAAGGATAGAGGACATACCTGCATCCTATTGGACTCACTTGTCTTGGTTAAATCCAACTTATTTGACAACCTATGGTGCTGCTACTTCTGCTCATGGCAGTGCTGCTTCTGACAAGGCTGTTCTTTGGTGGGCCTAGGCGACATCACAATCTCCATGGTTACATACACAACAAAGGTCAGATGTTGTTTACACCTGGCCATGCCAGTGGTATTGAGTAGCATATCCCAGTGCTAAGGGTCCTGGGTGCAACAATCTTTCAATGGGGAATAGCCGCACTGAGTTTGTCAAGTGCACCCATGTTTGCAACTCCAACAATACACACATATGTATGTATGTATGTATGTGTGTATGTGTGTATGTGTGTATGTATGTATGTATGTCTATCTATCTATCTATCTATCCACCCATCTATCTCTATATATATATTTATCTCTCTCTCTCTATATGTATATATATATATATATATATATAATTTTTTTTCCTTTTAAATATATATATATATATAGAGAGAGAGAGAGATGGAAATACTTTTTTAAACATGTTTTCACCTCATTTTTACCTTCTTTTTTTCTTCTCTCCATGTTTTCCTTCTTTCCTATGCTGCTGCTTCTTATTTTTCTTCTTTTTCAGACCCTATCATTGCACTATTGCTTATTCAATACCACCAGCAGATGGAGACACTATATTACAACATTAGTTGTGAGCAGCAGTTTGTACAAACAAATGCCTCATAGCTGATGTCCTATCCACCTAGGCACATAGGCACCACCTATTGTCTTTTGCCTGCAGTAAGGACCCACTGGACTAGCCAGCAAGCAGCTGCAGCAGCAAATAAACAGGTAATCTTTCTTTCCAACACTGAAACCTGGTGGTGCACTTAATATATGCTACCAGATAGGGGACATATCAGATATTAAACTGATATAAACAGACACCACATTTGATACCAGCCAAAAGGAAGGATGAGAAGTGATAACTGTGAAAGGGGAGGAACCAACGCTGTCCCCTTCACATGCACCATCACTACTTGTAGGAAGGGAGGCTGGCTGGCAGCCTCCCATACACACTCTGGCTGGGTGGCAGTCACCCACCAGTACACACAGCAGACCCTAAACCCATATCATTATTGCTAAGCAGGAAGATGGGAGTCCATTTCACTCTAATGGACCATTTTTAAATGCAATCCATAACCTGGCTTTGGCAGGAACCCTTCTTACTCCTCCTACTTGCATTTGATACTGGGTTTAGGATCTGCATAGGAAACACACACACACACACAAGCACACACTTACCTGTGTTGCCTGCTGACGCCTCCTTGGCTGTCCCCAAACGGTATAAAACCAACAGCCACGGGAAGCTGTAAGGATAGAGGACATACCTGCATCCTATTGGACTCACTTGTCTTGGTTAAATCCAACTTATTTGACAACCTATGGTGCTGCTACTTCTGCTCATGGCAGTGCTGCTTCTGACAAGGCTGTTCTTTGGTGGGCCTAGGCGACATCACAATCTCCATGGTTACATACACAACAAAGGTCAGATGTTGTTTACACCTGGCCATGCCAGTGGTATTGAGTAGCATATCCCAGTGCTAAGGGTCCTGGGTGCAACAATCTTTCAATGGGGAATAGCCGCACTGAGTTTGTCAAGTGCACCCATGTTTGCAACTCCAACAATACACACGTATGTATGTATGTATGTATGTATGTATGTATGTGTATCTATCTATCTATCTATCTATCTATCCACCCAACTATCTCTATATATATTTATCTCTCTCTCTCTCTCTATATGTATATGTATATATATATATATATATATATATATATATAATTTTTTTTCTTTTAAATATATATATATATATATATATATATATATGTATATACATATATAGAGAGAGAGATGGAAATACTTTTTTAAACATGTTTTCACCTCATTTTTACCTTCTTTTTTTCTTCTCTCCATGTTTTCCTTCTTTCCTATGCTGCTGCTTCTTATTTTTCTTCTTTTTCAAACCCTATCATTGCACTATTGCTTATTCAATACCACCAGCAGATGGAGACACTATATTACAACATTAGTTGTGAGCAGCAGTTTGTACAAACAAATGCCTCATAGCTGATGTCCTATCCACCTAGGCACATAGGCACCACCTATTGTCTTTTGCCTGCAGTAGGGGCCCACTGGACTAGCCAGCAAGCAGCTGCAGCTGCAGCAAATGAACAGATAACCTTTCTTTCCAACACTGAAACCTGGTGGTGCACTTAATATCTGCTATCAGATAGGGGACATATCAGATATTAAACTGATATAAACAGACACCACATTTGATACCAGCCAAAAGGAAAGATGAGAAGTGATAACTGTGAAAGGGGAGGAACCAACGCTGTCCCCTTCACATGCACCATCACTACTTGTAGGAAGGGAGGCTGGCTGGCAGCCTCCCATACACACTCTGGCTGGGTGGCAGTCACCCACCAGTACACACAGCAGACCCTAAACCCATATCATTATTGCTAAGCAGGAAGATGGGAGTCCATTTCACTCTGATGGACCATTTTTAAATGCAATCCATAACCTGGCTTTGGCAGGAACCCTTCTTACTCCTCCTACTTGCATTTGATACTGGGTTTAGGATCTGCATAGGAAACACACACACACACACACACACACACACAAGCACACACTTACCTGTGTTGCCTGCTGACGCCTCCTTGGCTGTCCCCAAACGGTATAAAACCAACAGCCATGGGAAGCTGTAAGGATAGAGAACATACCTGCATCCTATTGGACTCACTTGTCTTGGATAAATCCAACTTATTTGACAACCTATGGTGCTGCTACTTCTGCTCATGGCAGTGCTGCTTCTGACAAGGCTGTTCTTTGGTGAGCCTAGGCGACATCACAATCTCCATGGTTACATACACAACAAAGGTCAGATGTTGTTTACACCTGGCCATGCCAGTGGTATTGAGTAGCATATCACAGTGCTAAGGGTCCTGGGTGCAACAATCTTTCAATGGGGAATAGCCGCACTGAGTTTGTCAAGTGCACCCATGTTTGCAACTCCAACAATACACACATATCTATGTATGTATGTATGTGTGTATGTGTGTATGTGTATCTCTCTATCTATCTATCTATCTATCTATCTATCCACCCATCTATCTCTATATATATTTATCTCTCTCTCTCTATATGTATATATGTATATATATAATTTTTTTTTCTTTTAAATATATATATATATATATATATATATATATATATATATACACATATAGAGAGAGAGAGAGATGGAAATACTTTCTTAAACATGTTTTCACCTCATTTTTACCTTCTTTTTTTTCTTCTCTCCATGTTTTCCTTCTTTCCTCCTTTTTTCATATGCTGTTGCTTCTTATTTTTCTTCTTTTTCAGACCCTATCATTGCACTATTGCTTATTCAATACCACCAGCAGATGGAGACACTATATTACAACATTAGTTGTGAGCAGCAGTTTGTACAAACAAATGCCTCATAGCTGATGTCCTATCCACCTAGGCACATAGGCACCACCTATTGTCTTTTGCCTGCAGTAGGGACCCACTGGACTAGCCAGCAAGCAGCTGCAGCAGCAAATAAACAGATAACCTTTCTTTCCAACACTGAAACCTGGTGGTGCACTTAATATATGCTACCAGATAGGGGACATATCAGATATTAAACTGATATAAACAGACACCACATTTGATACCAGCCAAAAGGAAGGATGATAAGTGATAACTGTGAAAGGGGAGGAACCAACGCTGTCCCCTTCACATGCACCATCACTACTTGTAGGAAGGGAGGCTGGCTGGCAGCCTCCCATACACACTCTGGCTGGGTGGCAGTCACCCACCAGTACACACAGCAGACCCTAAACCCATATCATTATTGCTAAGCAGGAAGATGGGAGTCCATTTCACTCTGATGGACCATTTTTAAATGCAATCCATAACCTGGCTTTGGCAGGAACCCTTCTTACTCCTCCTACTTGCATTTGATACTGGGTTTAGGATCTGCATAGGAAACACACACACACACACACACACACACATACAAGCACACACTTACCTGTGTTGCCTGCTGACGCCTCCTTGGCTGTCCCCAAACGGTATAAAACCAACAGCCACGGGAAGCTGTAAGGATAGAGGACATACCTGCATCCTATTGGACTCACTTGTCTTGGTTAAATCCAACTTATTTGACAACCTATGGTGCTGCTACTTCTGCTCATGGCAGTGCTGCTTCTGACAAGGCTGTTCTTTGGTGGGCCTAGGCGACATCACAATCTCCATGGTTACATACACAACAAAGGTCAGATGTTGTTTACACCTGGCCATGCCAGTGGTATTGAGTAGCATATCCCAGTGCTAAGGGTCCTGGGTGCAACAATCTTTCAATGGGGAATAGCCGCACTGAGTTTGTCAAGTGCACCCATTTTTGCAACTCTAACAATACAAACATATGTATGTATGTGTGTATGTGTGTATGTATGTCTATATGTCTATATGTCTATATGTCTATATGTCTATATGTCTATCTATCTATCTATCTATCTATCTATCTATCTATCTATCTATTCACCCATCTATCTCTATATATATATATTTATCTCTCTCTCTCTCTCTCTCTATATGTATATATATATAATTTTTTTTTCTTTTAAAAAAAAAAAATATATATATATATATATATATATATATATATATGTATATATGTATATACATATAGAGAGAGAGAGAGATGGAAATACTTTTTTAAACATGTTTTCACCTCATTTTTACCTTCTTTTTTTCTTCTCCCCATGTTTTCCTTCTTTCCTATGCTGCTGCTTCTTATTTTTCTTCTTTTTCAGACCCTATCATTGCACTATTGCTTATTCAATACCACCAGCAGATGGAGACACTATATTACAACATTAGTTGTGAGCAGCAGTTTGTACAAACAAATGCCTCATAGCTGATGTCCTATCCACCTAGGCACATAGGCACCACCTATTGTCTATTGCCTGCAGTAGGGGCCCACTGGACTAGCTAGCAAGCAGCTGCAGCAAATAAACAGATAATCTTTCTTTCCAACACTGAAACCTGGTGGTGCATTTAATATATGCTATCAGATAGGGGACATATCAGATATTAAACTGATATAAACAGACACCACATTTGATACCAGCCAAAAAGAAGGATGAGAAGTGATAACTGTGAAAGGGGAGGAACCAACGCTGTCCCCTTCACATGCACCATCATTACTTGTAGTAAGGGAGGCTGGCTGGCAGCCTCCAATACACACTCTGGCTGGGTGGCAGTCACCCACCAGTACACACAGCAGACCCTAAACCCATATCATTATTGCTAAGCAGGAAGATGGGAGTCCATTTCACTCTGATGGACCATTTTTAAATGCAATCCATAACCTGGCTTTGGCAGGAACCCTTCTTACTCCTCCTACTTGCATTTGATACTGGGTTTAGGATCTGCATAGGAAACACACACACACACACACACACACATACAAGCACACACTTACCTGTGTTGCCTGCTGACGCCTCCTTGGCTGTCCCCAAACGGTATAAAACCAACAGCCACGGGAAGCTGTAAGGATAGAGGACATACCTGCATCCTATTGGACTCACTTGTCTTGGTTAAATCCAACTTATTTGACAACCTATGGTGCTGCTACTTCTGCTCATGGCAGTGCTGCTTCTGACAAGGCTGTTCTTTGGTGGGCCTAGGCGACATCACAATCTCCATGGTTACATACACAACAAAGGTCAGATGTTGTTTACACCTGGCCATGCCAGTGGTATTGAGTAGCATATCCCAGTGCTAAGGGTCCTGGGTGCAACAATCTTTCAATGGGGAATAGCCGCACTGAGTTTGTCAAGTGCACCCATGTTTGCAACTCCAACAATACACACATATGTATGTATGTATGTATGTGTGTATGTGTGTATGTGTGTATGTGTGTATGTATGTCTATCTATCTATCTATCTATCTATCCATCTATCCACCCATCTATCTCTATATATATTTATCTCTCTCTCTCTATATGTATATATATATATATATATAATTTTTTTTCTTTTAAATATATATATATATATATATATGTATATACATAGAGAGAGAGAGAGAGATGGAAATACTTTTTTAAACATGTTTTCACCTCATTTTTACCTTCTTTTTTTCTTCTCTCCATGTTTTCCTTCTTTCCTATGCTGCTGCTTCTTATTTTTCTTCTTTTTCAGACCCTATCATTGCACTATTGCTTATTCAATACCACCAGCAGATGGAGACACTATATTACAACATTAGTTGTGAGCAGCAGTTTGTACAAACAAATGCCTCATAGCTGATGTACTATCCACCTAGGTACATAGGCACCGCCTATTGTCTATTGCCT
>NW_026607792.1:527500-606565 GCF_029499605.1 Hyla sarda
TGATAAGTGATAACTGTGAAAGGGGAGGAACCAACGCTGTCCCCTTCACATGCACCATCACTACTTGTAGGAAGGGAGGCTGGCTGGCAGCCTCCCATACACACTCTGTCTGGGTGGCAGTCACCCACCAGTACACACAGCAGACCCTAAACCCATATCATTATTGCTAAGCAGGAAGATGGGAGTCCATTTCACTCTGATGGACCATTTTTAAATGCAATCCATAACCTGGCTTTGGCAGGAACCCTTCTTACTCCTCCTACTTGCATTTGATACTGGGTTTAGGATCTGCATAGGAAACACACACACACACACACACACACACACATACAAGCACACACTTACCTGTGTTGCCTGCTGACGCCTCCTTGGCTGTCCCCAAACGGTATAAAACCAACAGCCACGGGAAGCTGTAAGGATAGAGGACATACCTGCATCCTATTGGACTCACTTGTCTTGGTTAAATCCAACTTATTTGACAACCTATGGTGCTGCTACTTCTGCTCATGGCAGTGCTGCTTCTGACAAGGCTGTTCTTTGGTGGGCCTAGGCGACATCACAATCTCCATGGTTACATACACAACAAAGGTCAGATGTTGTTTACACCTGGCCATGCCAGTGGTATTGAGTAGCATATCCCAGTGCTAAGGGTCCTGGGTGCAACAATCTTTCAATGGGGAATAGCCGCACTGAGTTTGTCAAGTGCACCCATGTTTGCAACTCTAACAATACACACATATGTATGTATGTATGTGTGTATGTGTGTATGTGTGTATGTATGTCTATCTATCTATCTATCTATCCACCCATCTATCTCTATATATATTTATCTCTCTCTCTCTATATGTATATATATATAATTTTTTTTTCTTTTAAATATATATATATATATACATATAGAGAGAGAGAGAGATGGAAATACTTTTTTAAACATGTTTTCACCTCATTTTTACCTTCTTTTTTTCTTCTCTCCATGTTTTCCTTCTTTCCTATGCTGCTGCTTATTTTTCTTCTTTTTCAGACCCTATCATTGCACTATTGCTTATTCAATACCACCAGCAGATGGAGACACTATATTACAACATTAGTTGTGAGCAGCAGTTTGCACAAACAAATGCCTCATAGCTGATGTCCTATCCACCTAGGCACATAGGCACCACCTATTGTCTATTGCCTGCAGTAGGGGCCCACTGGACTAGCCAGCAAGCAGCTGCAGCAAATAAACAGATAATCTTTCTTTCCAACACTGAAACCTGGTGGTGCATTTAATATATGCTATCAGATAGGGGACATATCAGATATTAAACTGATATAAACAGACACCACATTTGATACCAGCCAAAAGGAAGGATGAGAAGTGATAACTGTGAAAGGGGAGGAACCAACGCTGTCCCCTTCACATGCACCATCACTACTTGTAGGAAGGGAGGCTGGCTGGCAGCCTCCCATACACACTCTGGCTGGGTGGCAGTCACCCACCAGTACACACAGCAGACCCTAAACCCATATCATTATTGCTAAGCAGGAAGATGGGAGTCCATTTCACTCTGATGGACCATTTTTAAATGCAATCCATAACCTGGCTTTGGCAGGAACCCTTCTTACTCCTCCTACTTGCATTTGATACTGGGTTTAGGATCTGCATAGGAAACACACACACACACACACACACACACACACACACACATACAAGCACACACTTACCTGTGTTGCCTGCTGACGCCTCCTTGGCTGTCCCCAAACGGTATAAAACCAACAGCCACGGGAAGCTGTAAGGATAGAGGACATACCTGCATCCTATTGGACTCACTTGTCTTGGTTAAATCCAACTTATTTGACAACCTATGGTGCTGCTACTTCTGCTCATGGCAGTGCTGCTTCTGACAAGGCTGTTCTTTGGTGGGCCTAGGCGACATCACAATCTCCATGGTTACATACACAACAAAGGTCAGATGTTGTTTACACCTGGCCATGCCAGTGGTATTGAGTAGCATATCCCAGTGCTAAGGGTCCTGGGTGCAACAATCTTTCAATGGGGAATAGCCGCACTGAGTTTGTCAAGTGCACCCATGTTTGCAACTCCAACAATACACACATATGTATGTATGTATGTGTGTATGTGTGTATGTGTGTATGTATGTCTATCTATCTATCTATCTATCTATCTATCCATCTATCCATCTATCCACCCATCTATCTCTATATATATTTATCTCTCTCTCTCTATATGTATATATATATATATATATATATAATTTTTTTTTCTTTTAAATATATATATATATATATATATATATATATATATATGTATATACATAGAGAGAGAGAGAGAGATGGAAATACTTTTTTAAACATGTTTTCACCTCATTTTTACCTTCTTTTTTTCTTCTCTCCATGTTTTCCTTCTTTCCTATGCTGCTGCTTCTTATTTTTCTTCTTTTTCAGACCCTATCATTGCACTATTGCTTATTCAATACCACCAGCAGATGGAGACACTATATTACAACATTAGTTGTGAGCAGCAGTTTGTACAAACAAATGCCTCATAGCTGATGTCCTATCCACCTAGGCACATAGGCACCACCTATTGTCTATTGCCTGCAGTAGGGGCCCACTGGACTAGCCAGCAAGCAGCTGCAGCAAATAAACAGATAATCTTTCTTTCCAACACTGAAACCTGGTGGTGCATTTAATATATGCTATCAGATAGGGGACATATCAGATATTAAACTGATATAAACAGACACCACATTTAATACCAGCCAAAAGGAAGGATGAGAAGTGATAACTGTGAAAGGGGAGGAACCAACGCTGTCCCCTTCACATGCACCATCATTACTTGTAGGAAGGGAGGCTGGCTGGCAGCCTCCCATACACACTCTGGCTGGGTGGCAGTCACCCACCAGTACACACAGCAGACCCTAAACCCATATCATTATTGCTAAGCAGGAAGATGGGAGTCCATTTCACTCTGATGGACCATTTTTAAATGCAATCCATAACCTGGCTTTGGCAGGAACCCTTCTTACTCCTCCTACTTGCATTTGATACTGGGTTTAGGATCTGCATAGGAAACACACACACACACACACACACACATACAAGCACACACTTACCTGTGTTGCCTGCTGACGCCTCCTTGGCTGTCCCCAAACGGTATAAAACCAACAGCCACGGGAAGCTGTAAGGATAGAGGACATACCTGCATCCTATTGGACTCACTTGTCTTGGTTAAATCCAACTTATTTGACAACCTATGGTGCTGCTACTTCTGCTCATGGCAGTGCTGCTTCTGACAAGGCTGTTCTTTGGTGGGCCTAGGCGACATCACAATCTCCATGGTTACATACACAACAAAGGTCAGATGTTGTTTACACCTGGCCATGCCAGTGGTATTGAGTAGCATATCCCAGTGCTAAGGGTCCTGGGTGCAACAATCTTTCAATGGGGAATAGCCGCACTGAGTTTGTCAAGTGCACCCATGTTTGCAACTCCAACAATACACACGTATGTATGTATGTATGTGTATCTATCTATCTATCTATCTATCCACCCAACTATCTCTATATATATTTATCTCTCTCTCTCTCTATATGTATATATATATATATATATAATTTTTTTTTCTTTTAAATATATATATATATATATATATATATATGTATATATATATGTATATACATATAGAGAGAGAGAGAGATGGAAATACTTTTTTAAACATGTTTTCACCTCATTTTTACCTTCTTTTTTTCTTCTCTCCATGTTTTCCTTCTTTCCTATGCTGCTGCTTCTTATTTTTCTTCTTTTTCAAACCCTATCATTGCACTATTGCTTATTCAATACCACCAGCAGATGGAGACACTATATTACAATATTAGTTGTGAGCAGCAGTTTGTACAAACAAATGCCTCATAGCTGATGTCCTATCCACCTAGGCACATAGGCACCACCTATTGTCTTTTGCCTGCAGTAGGGGCCCACTGGACTAGCCAGCAAGCAGCTGCAGCTGCAGCAAATAAACAGATAACCTTTCTTTCCAACACTGAAACCTGGTGGTGCACTTAATATCTGCTATCAGATAGGGGACATATCAGATATTAAACTGATATAAACAGACACCACATTTGATACCAGCCAAAAGGAAGGATGAGAAGTGATAACTGTGAAAGGGGAGGAACCAACGCTGTCCCCTTCACATGCACCATCACTACTTGTAGGAAGGGAGGCTGGCTGGCAGCCTCCCATACACACTCTGGCTGGGTGGCAGTCACCCACCAGTACACACAGCAGACCCTAAACCCATATCATTATTGCTAAGCAGGAAGATGGGAGTCCATTTCACTCTGATGGACCATTTTTAAATGCAATCCATAACTTGGCTTTGGCAGGAACCCTTCTTACTCCTCCTACTTGCATTTGATACTGGGTTTAGGATCTGCATAGGAAACACACACACACACACACACAAGCACACACTTACATGTGTTGCCTGCTGACGCCTCCTTGGCTGTCCCCAAACGGTATAAAACCAACAGCCATGGCAGTGCTGCTTCTGACAAGGCTGTTCTTTGGTGGGCCTAGGCGACATCACAATCTCCATGGTTACATCCTACTTGCATTTGATACTGGGTTTAGGATCTGCATAGGAAACACACACACACACACACACACACACACACACACACACACACACACATACAAGCACACACTTACCTGTGTTGCCTGCTGACGCCTCCTTGGCTGTCCCTAAACGGTATAAAACCAACAGCCACGGGAAGCTGTAAGGATAGAGGACATACCTGCATCCTATTGGACTCACTTGTCTTGGTTAAATCCAACTTATTTGACAACCTATGGTGCTGCTACTTCTGCTCATGGCAGTGCTGCTTCTGACAAGGCTGTTCTTTGGTGGGCCTAGGCGACATCACAATCTCCATGGTTACATACACAACAAAGGTCAGATGTTGTTTACACCTGGCCATGCCAGTGGTATTGAGTAGCATATCCCAGTGCTAAGGGTCCTGGGTGCAACAATCTTTCAATGGGGAATAGCCGCACTGAGTTTGTCAAGTGCACCCATGTTTGCAACTCCAACAATACACACATATGTATGTATGTATGTGTGTATGTGTGTATGTGTGTCTATCTATCTATCTATCTATCCACCCATCTATCTCTATATATATTTATCTCTCTCTCTCTCTATATATGTATATATATATATATATATATATATATTTTTTTTTTCTTTTAAATATATATATATATATATATATATATATGTATATACATATATAGAGAGAGAGAGATGGAAATACTTTTTTAAACATGTTTTCACCTCATTTTTACCTTCTTTTTTTCTTCTCTCCATGTTTTCCTTCTTTCCTATGCTGCTGCTTCTTATTTTTCTTCTTTTTCAGACCCTATCATTGCACTATTGCTTATTCAATACCACCAGCAGATGGAGACACTGTATTACAACATTAGTTGTGAGCAGCAGTTTGTACAAACAAATGTCTCATAGCTGATGTCCTATCCACATAGGCACCACCTATTGTCTTTTGCCTGCAGTAGGGACCCACTGGACTAGCCAGCAAGCAGCTGCAAATAAACAGGTAATCTTTCTTTCCAACACTGAAACCTGGTGGTGCACTTAATATATGCTACCAGATAGGAGACATATCAGATATTAAACTGATATAAACAGACACCACATTTGATACCAGCCAAAAGGAAGGATGAGAAGTGATAACTGTGAAAGGGGAGGAACCAACGCTGTCCCCTTCACATGCACCATCACTACTTGTAGGAAGGGAGGCTGGCTGGCAGCCTCCCATACACACTCTGGCTGGGTGGCAGTCACCCACCAGTACACACAGCAGACCCTAAACCCATATCATTATTGCTAAGCAGGAAGATGGGAGTCCATTTCACTCTGATGGACCATTTTTAAATGCAATCCATAACCTGGCTTTGGCAGGAACCCTTCTTACTCCTCCTACTTGCATTTGATACTGGGTTTAGGATCTGCATAGGAAACACACACACACACACAAGCACACACTTACCTGTGTTGCCTGCTGACGCCTCCTTGGCTGTCCCCAAACGGTATAAAACCAACAGCCACGGGAAGCTGTAAGGATAGAGGACATACCTGCATCCTATTGGACTCACTTGTCTTGGTTAAATCCAACTTATTTGACAACCTATGGTGCTGCTACTTCTGCTCATGGCAGTGCTGCTTCTGACAAGGCTGTTCTTTGGTGGGCCTAGGCGACATCACAATCTCCATGGTTACATACACAACAAAGGTCAGATGTTGTTTACACCTGGCCATGCCAGTGGTATTGAGTAGCATATCCCAGTGCTAAGGGTCCTGGGTGCAACAATCTTTCAATGGGGAATAGCCGCACTGAGTTTGTCAAGTGCACCCATGTTTGCAACTCCAACAATACACACGTATGTATGTATGTATGTATGTATGTATGTATGTATGTGTATCATCTATCTATCTATCTATCTATCTATCTATCCACCCAACTATCTCTATATATATTTATCTCTCTCTCTATATGTATATATATATATATATATATATATATATATATATATATATGTATATACATATAGAGAGAGAGATGGAAATACTTTTTTAAACATGTTTTCACCTCATTTTTACCTTCTTTTTTTCTTCTCTCCATGTTTTCCTTCTTTCCTATGCTGCTGCTTCTTATTTTTCTTCTTTTTCAAACCCTATCATTGCACTATTGCTTATTCAATACCACCAGCAGATGGAGACACTATATTACAACATTAGTTGTGAGCAGCAGTTTGTACAAACAAATGCCTCATAGCTGATGTCCTATCCACCTAGGCACATAGGCACCACCTATTGTCTTTTGCCTGCAGTAGGGACCCACTGGACTAGCCAGCAAGCAGCTGCAGCAAATAAACAGATAACCTTTCTTTCCAACACTGAAACCTGGTGGTGCACTTAATATCTGCTATCAGATATTAAACTGATATAAACAGACACCACATTTGATACCAGCCAAAAGGAAGGATGAGAAGTGCTAACTGTGAAAGGGGAGGAACCAACGCTGTCCCCTTCACATGCACCATCACTACTTGTAGCAAGGGAGGCTGGCTGGCAGCCTCCCATACACACTCTGGCTGGGTGGCAGTCACCCACCAGTACACACAGCAGACCTTAAACCCATATCATTATTGCTAAGCAGGAAGATGGGAGTCCATTTCACTCTGATGGACCATTTTTAAATGCAATCCATAACCTGGCTTTGGCAGGAACCCTTCTTACTCCTCCTACTTGCATTTGATACTGGGTTTAGGATCTGCATAGGAAACACACACACACACACACAAGCACACACTTACCTGTGTTGCCTGCTGACGCCTCCTTGGCTGTCCCCAAACGGTATAAAACCAACAGCCACGGGCAGGGCCGGACTGGGGATAAAAACCAGCCCTGGAAAAAGTTGCATACCAGCCCCATATTGCGTAATTTTTCAAGCTCATGGCATATCGTAATTATATACTTGTTCATAAAAGGGGAAAGCATTCATTTTAAAACACATACATAAATATGAATATGAACTTTGCACTTCAATAGCTTTATTGTAGACCAGCTTTTCCCAACCAGGGTGCCTCCAGCATGTCCAGACAGCTTTTGGCTGCTTGGGCATGCTGGAAAATGTAGTTTTGCAACAGCTGGAGGCACCCTGGTTGGAAAACACTACAGTAGACCAATATTCCATGCAACTGGGTCAGAACTAAGAATAATCCAAAAATGTTTACTTTAAAGAATAGAAGACAATAATAATAATAATAATAATCTCTTACTTTGTATAAGTTACTCAACATACACCAAACCAGCAGTTGATAAATAGACCATAGACCACAGACCAGTATAACCAACAACAGCTCTATACAAGGTTCAAATAATTGTACCACACTATGACTACACATTACCTCCACATAGTAACAGGATAATATTACCATACAAATACTGAATAAACCCCTTTACACAGAAGTTAGTGCCTCAGCTCTACACAGGCTCTACAGACCATATAAGAGATTACATAAAGTTACATCAGGTGACGTCTTCTCTGATCGGTGTCAGTCAATTTCCTTTTCTTATCCATCCGGCCCAGACCGTCATGACTATTTCTTCCAGCCACAACTCCACAGAACCTGCCAAACAAACATTTAAGACTCTGCACTTTTCCAGCGCTTATAGCGCTCAGTATAGTGGGTAGAAAAGTGGGTTGGGGGGAAGAGTAGGTAGCCCCCCCTCCTTTAGGCAGTTGGTCACTCAAGGGGGTAGACAGGTCCCTTTACATCGTTTCCCTCATCACACAGGTAAAGCCCACAGTGGGTAGGTAGGGAATACCCCTATAAGATAGGATACCCAAGCAGATCGATAATGTACCTAGTAGGTGATGCCTCCAGGTAGGTAATATCCCCAGTAGGTAGTAGTTGATGCCTCCAGGTAGGTCGTATTTATTGCCCCCAGTAAGCATGTAGTAGGTAATGCCCCCAGTAGGTATGTAGAAGGTAATGCCCCCAGTAGGTAGTGCCCCCAGATAGGTAATGCCCCCAGTAGGTAGTTTCATCAGGTAGGTAATGCCCCCATTAGGTAACGTTTTTTTGATGGAATAAATCACCCCGTTTTTCACTTTATGGAGTACTGCACTGGCTTTATTTTTCTAGATAGATAGATAGATATGAGATAGATAGATAGACAGATAGATATGAGATAGATAGATAGATAGATAGATATACAGCAACAGAAGAATGCAGCAGGACACTGCCAGCACAAAGATATAGGTGCAACATGAATATGCAGTTAAAACATGAAGAGCTATACAGCTATGGTGTAATAGATGCAAATGTGAAACTATGAAATAGTGAGGCACTTAGGGGGAGATGTATCAATGTTGTTGTTGGTAGACGTTTTTTGTAGATCATTTTGGTTGGTCTAAATTTGGAGCAATTTCTCCAAATTTATCAAACTTGTGCAAGCCCCATGATAAATTTCGTGCAATGGTCTAAATCTCCACAAAGTTCTATTTGTAGACCTGATCTACACCTCACAGGAATAGTGGTGTATCCTGGACGCTGGGCTTTCGTTCTATTGTTTTTCAGGATTTCACTGAGGTTTTTTGGGGGGGGAGATTTATCAAAAACTGTACAGAGAAAGAGTAGTGCAGTTGCCCATGACAACCAATCAGATTGCTTCTTTACAAAAATGAAAGGAGCAATCTGATAGGTTGCTATGGGCAACTGCACCACTCTTCCTCTACATAGGTTTTGATTAATCTCTCCCCTTGTGTTTTTTCTTGCATTTTTGCTGGTGTGCGGAAACAAACATTTTTGTACCCTGTGTGCATTTTTTTCACTGCAGGTACTACTCCATGGGTCGGATGCAGAGCGCCAGCCCCACGGGGTGTAAGGAGGTGAGGAGTGATGTATAGCATATACATATACAGGGTGGAGAGCATCACTACTTACCTCCGCCCACTGTATAGTATACAGGGGGCATAGTGTATCCATGTATACTATACAGGAGCCCAGCAAGGAAAGAATTAACCCACACTGCAGCTCTGAGTTAAATCTTTGTGCGCTCTCCTGTATATACAGCCATCTATAGATGACTGTATATACAGGATACAGTAGGCAGACAAGAACAGTTGGAGGCTCCCTGTTACACACTGCAGTATGGGCGCACTCACCAGGTGAGATCGCAAATGATGTCCTAACCTTTTTTTTTTTCTCTTTTCAGATACGTGAATGGGGAGGACTACGTCAGATTCAGTGTATTGCGATGATGACCAGCTTTTTTTTAATGTCAATAAAAGGTTTAATGAGGGCTGTGTGGGGAGTGTTTTTTTTTTTTTATATACATTTTTTTTTCAATGCCTGGCTTAGCGTTAGCCGCAAAAACAGCTAGCACTAACCCCCTATTATTACCCCGTTACCCACCGCCACAGGGTTGCCGGGAAGAGCCAGTACCAACAGGCCTGGAGTGTCAAAAATAGCACTCCTGGCTGGGGTTATTTAGGTTGGGGAGAGCCAGTAACAATGGTCCTCGCCCACACTGGTAACGTCAGGCTGTTGTGATTGGTTGGTATCTGACTGACACTGAAAATATGGGGAACCACACACTTTTTTTTATTACAAAAAAAAAACAACACATAGGCTTCCCCATATTTTCAGTGTCAATCAGACACCAACCAATCAGCAACAGCCTGACATTACCAGAATGGGCAAGGACCATTGTTACTGGCCCTCCCCAGCCTAAATAACCCCAGCCTGTTACCGCCTATGCCAAGGAGCGCTATTTTTGATGCTCCGGGCCTGTTGGTACCGGCTCTTCCCGGCACCCCTGTGGCGGTGATAATTGTGGGGTAATAATTGGGGGTTAGTGCTAGCTGTTTTCGGGGCTAACGCTAAGGCCAGCTTAGTAATAGATTCCGTCTACAATACGGCTTCCACTACTAAGCCTGAAATTTCAATTATAAAAAACACAACACATGAAATAAAAAATGTATTTAAAAAAACACTCCCCCACAGCCCTCGTTAACCCTTTTATTGACATTAAAAAAATGCTAGTCATCGTCACACTCCACCGAATCTCAGGTAGTCCTCTGCATTCACTTATCTGAAATGACAATAAAAACACGAAAAATGGGTCAGTACATTTTTGGCGCTCTCCCCTGGGGAGAGCGCACATAATGCAGTGTGTTCCTAAAGAGGGAGCCTCCAATTTTGTTGCTAAACTACAACTCCCATCATGGGGGCTGTAGGTAAACAACAGCTGGAGTCTCCCAGTTTGGGAACACACTGCCAGAAAGGCTCTGTTCCCATTATGCAAAACGCATAATGAGAACAGAGCCATACTTACCACCCTGGCTTCAGGCCTGGACTGTGAAGCTCCGCCCCTAATGATGTCATCACTAGGGGGCAGGGGCGGAGAAGTTGCAAGGGGTCTCAAGAGTGCGACCCCTGAGATCCGTCAGTCTGCCCTTGGACTACTACTCCCATCATGGGAAATGTTGTGTCCCATGATGGGAGTAGTTGTAGTACCACAGTGCTGAGGGATGGCTCTTACACATCCCCCAGCTGTGAAACTGTATTGTGACTGTTAGGACTACTACTCCCATCATGGACAGGCTCTGTCCATGATGGGAGTTGTAGTCCTCGGGCTGAAGGACAGATCGCAGCAGGTCATTCTCCAGAGACCCGCTGCGATCTGCATTTACTAACTTAAAAAGCCAGCGGTACATGCGGCAACACTGCACTCCCTGCCGCCTCCTGTATACAGATGTCACGATTCATAATCCCCGCCGCCGGGAGACCGGAGCTCTGATTGGTGGAAAGCTATTCACCACTATACACCAATCAGAGCTCCTGTCTTCTGGCGGGGATTATGAATTGTGACAGGTCTATACAGGGGAGCAGGTGGACCCGCTTCTACAGTATATAATTGTTATGTGTACTGTACCTCCCCCCCCCCAGACTAATACTGACCCCTTCTATAGTGAGCGCTGGGACCGCTGTGTGATTGACAGGTCCCCAGCGCAAGTGTCCGGCCCCACTGACCTTTATATGTAATAAATCTTTATGATACACACTGCCCGTCCTCCTCTTCATTCTTCTGATACCGGAGACGCGCGGCTTCTGTATCATAGTCTATAGACAGAGCGCCCCCTCCCTGCCTCCACACTGCACGGGGCTGGGGCCAGACAACGGTAGGGGGCGCTCTGACTATAGTGAAAGCAGAAGCCGCGCGGCTCCGGTATCAGAAGAATGAAGAGGAGGACGGGCAGTGTGTATTATAAAGATTTATAACATATAAAGGTCAGTGGGGCCGGACACTTGCGCTGGGGACCTGTCAATCACACAGCGGTCCCAGCGCTCACTATAGAAGGGGTCAGTATTAGTCTGGGGGGGAAATACACATAACAATTATATACAGTAGAAGCGGCTCCACTCGCTCCCCTGTATAGACCTGTCACAATTCATAATCCCCACCAGAAGACAGGAGCTCTGATTGGTGTATAGTGGTGAATAGCTTTCCACCAATCAGAGCTCCCCTCTCCCGGAGGCGGGGATTATGAATTGTGACATCTGCATACGGGAGCCGGCGGTAGCGCAGTAGAGCCGCATGTACCGCCGGCTTTTTAAGTTAATAAATGCAGATTGCAGCGGGTCTCTGGAGAATGACCTGCTGCGATCTGTCCTTCAGCCCCAGGACTACAACTCCCATAATGGACAGAGTCTGTCCATGATTGGAGTAGTAGTCCTAACAGTCACAATAGAGTCCCACAGACGGGGGATGTGCGTCTCTCAGTGCTGCAGTACTACAACTACTCCCATTATGGGACAGATTCTGTCCCATGATGGGAGTAGTTGTAGTACTGCAGTGCTGAGAGACGGCTCCTGCTTCCCCCACCTGCATCTTCCACCGTATGCCATTTTCTACGAGTCCTTGCTAGCACTCTTAGGTTTAGACTACTTTTCTTGCAAAAAAGCGCAATTGCGCAAAAAAAACATCTACTTTTTTTTTTGCGCAATTGATAAATACCAGTCCACTGGATTAGGTGGTGTACTGTAGACCAAACTGGTGACAACTTTAGAAAACTGTCCACCAAAAAAAACGCAGCTCTATGCAAAAAAAGCGCAATTGCGCAAAATTTGTAGACGTGAAAAATGGTCTAAATGCAATGATACATCTCCCCCTTAGCTCGCAAATTTGTCTCCGCCGGCGGTCAAATAGCTTGGACCGTCCCACCGCGATAAGGTGGCCTCCCTTGGCACCCCACCCACCTCTATCAGGTGTGTATATAAGGTGTCTTGGATGTTCCAGACCCTGACATGCTTACTGAACTGTTCACACAGAGGCATATTCACAGTGTAGGGTCCGTCCCAAGGAGGCCACCTTATCGCGGTGGGACGGTCCAAGCTATTTGACCGCCGGCGGAGACAAATTTGCGAGCTAAGTGCCTCACTATTTCATAGTTTCACATTTGCATCTATTACACCATAGCTGAATAGCTCTTCATGTTTTAACTGCATATTCATGTTGCACCTATATCTTTGTGCTGTCAGTGTGCTGCTGCATTCTTCTGTTGCTGTATATCTAGCCTAGTAGCATGCACCTGTAGGCCAGGTCCATATAATAGTTTGGTATCAACTAAAGTGCTGGCTGACTTATTCTTTGTCTAGATAGATAGATAGATAGATAGATAGATAGATAGATATGAGATAGATAGATAAACAGATAGATATGAGATAGATATAAGAGAGATATGAGATAGATAGATAGACAGATAGATATGAGATAGATATAAGAGAGATATGAGATAGATAGATAGACAGATAGATATGAGATGGATAGATAAATAGGTGATAGATATGAGATAGATAGATAGATAGATAGATAGATAGATATGAGAGAGATAGATAGACAGATAGATAGATAGATAGATAAAGTAAATATATGCAGCACACCAATATCCGTGAATCAAACTAGCAGTGTTTTCTTCCATGATGCAGTAGACAATGTTTCGGTGATCTCTCATCACCATTTTCAAGTCTTGAAAATGGTGATGATGAGAGATCACCGAAACGTTGGTGAAAAATGAAAGGAGCGATCTGATTGGTTGCTATGGGCAACTGGGCAATTTTTCCTCTGCACAGGTTTTAATAAATCTCCCCCTAAGTGCTTGCACCATCTACAAGTCTGAAGTATTGTCTGGAGGTGCTGCTTTTATTTGGACTAGATAGATAGATAGATAGATAGATAGTAGATTGATATGATATAGATAGATAGATAGATAGATAGATATGAGATAGATATGAGATAGATATGAGATAGATAAATAAATAGATAGATATGAGATAGATAGATATAGATAGATAGAATATAGATAGATATGAGATAGATAGATAGATAGATATGAGATAGATATGAGATAGATAAATAGATAGATATGAGATAGATAGATAGATAGAATATAGATAGATATGAGATAGATAGATAGATATAGATAGATAGAATATAAAAAGATATGAGAGAGATAGATATATATGAGATAGATATGAGAGAGATATGATAGATAGATAGATAGATAGATAGATATGAGAGAGAGATGGTAGATACATAGATATGAGATAGATAGATAGATATGAGATAGATAGATATGAGATGGAGAGATCGATATGAGATAGATAGATAGATATGCGATAGATAGATAGATATGAGATAGATCGATATGAGATAGATAGATAGATAGATATGAGATAGATAGATAGGAGATAGATAGATAGATAGGAGATAGATAGATAGATAGATAGATAGGAGATAGATAGATAGATAGATAGGAGATAGATAGATAGATAGATAGATAGATAGGAGATAGATAGATAGATATATAGGAGATAGATAGATAGATAGATAGATATGAGATGATAGATAGATAGATAGATAGATAGATAGATATGAGATAGATAGGTAGATAGATATGAGATAGATAGATAGATATGAGATAGATAGATAGATATGAGATAGATAGATATGAGATAGATATGAGATAGATAGATAGATAGATAGATATGAGATAAATATGAGATAGATATGAGATAGATAGATATGAGACAGATAGATATGAGATAGATATATAGATAGATATGAGATGATAGATAGATAGATAGATAGGAAATAGATAGATATGAGATAGGTAGATAGATAGATATGAGATAGATAGATAGATAGATAGATAGATAGATAGATATGAGATGATAGATAGATAGATAGGAGATAGATAGATATATATGAGATGATAGATAGATAGATATGAGATAGATAGATAGATAGATAGATAGATAGATATGAGATAGATAGATAGATATATAGATATGAGATAGATAGATATGAGATAGATAGATAGATATGAGATAGATATGAGATAGATAGATAGATATGAGATAGATAGATAGATATGAGATAGATAGATGGAGATGAGATAGATATGAGATAGATAGATAGATAGATAGATATGAGATAGATAGACAGATATGACATGATAGATAGATAGATAGATAGATAGATAGATAGGAGATAGATAGATAGATATGAGATAGATAGATAGGAGATGATAGATAGATAGATAGATAGGAGATAGATAGGAGATAGATAGATATGAGATAGAGATCGATATGAGAGAGATGGATAGATACATATGAGATAGATACATAGTTTTGCAACAGCTGGAGGCACCCTGGTTGAGAAACAATAAGATGGAGGTAAATAGGCACATCTCATTGTCTCTTAAAGGAAAAGTCTCATGCTCAAAATCTTTCCCCTTAAGCTTTACATCGCGAGGTGGGGGGGGTCCGACTGCTGGGGCCCCCTGCGATCTCCTGTTTGGAGCCCCCGTGCACTAGCACAAGAGCGCATCACGACCTTCGCCTGAAGCGGAGGCCGCCACGCCCCCTCCATATAGTTCTATGGGAGAGCCGCGCACTTGTGCTAGTGCATGGGGGCTCCAAACAAGTGATCGCAGGGGGCACCAGTGGTTGGACCTCCCGCAATCTAAAACTTCGGATAGGGGAAATGTTTTTGAGCATGAAACTTATCCTTTAATCAGGGTGCCTCTAGCTATGGCAAAACTACAACTCCCACCATGTCTACATTGCCAAAGGCATGCTGGGAGGTGTAGTTTTGCAACAGCTGGAGGCACCCTGGTTGAGAAACAATGAGATGGAGGTTTTTAGGCACTCTCTCATTGATTCTTAACCAGGGTGCCTCCAGCTGTGGCAAAACTATAACTCCCAGTATGCCCACATTGTGTAGTATGGGCTAGCCAGTTCAGAGGACACTGAGCTGTACCCACTGCCCTGGGTGCTATATATATATATATAGCAGGTACCTCACACAGCTTAGCAGTATATCACTCTATACCAATGTCTGTGCTGTGCCCTCCGGCAGCATCATACTGCATATACTACTTTGTATATAGTATAGGCCAGACAGGTCATAGGGCACAGCACAGACTGACATTACATCATGCATGCTGCCAGGCCCGGCCACAGTCACTGGGACTTCAGGACGAGCTGACCTCCTACTGACCTGCTGCTTTTTACAATGATGCCGACACCATTACAGGGGGATCCTGGAGCTCCTCTTACAGGTGGGGAGGCAGAGCCACAGAGGGTGTGAGGCAGGGGCGGACACAGACAGCAGAGGGCCCTTGTGCAAAGAATGTGCCTGGGCCCCCCCCCCTCCAAAAAAACATCAATTGTTCAGGACCCCCCCCTCCATGTGTCACTTACTCAGGTGGACTCCCATATGTCACTTGCTCGGGAGGACCCCCCCCCCTGTATAAGTTTCTAATTATTTATTAAGGCCTCCCATATGCCGCAGCTCATTCAAGCCCCCCCACATTAGGTAGCATAGATTCCCAACATTAGGTAGCATAGATTCCCCACATTAGGTAGCATAGTTTCCTCACATTAAGTAGCATAGTTTCCCCACATTAGGTAGCATATATTCCCTACATTAGGTAGCAGTTTCCCCACATTAGGTAGCATATATTCCCTACATTAGGTAGCAGTTTCCCCACATTAGGTAGCATAGTTTCCCCACATTAGGTAACATAGTTTCCCCAAATTAGGTAGCATAGTTTCCCCACATTAAATAGCACAGATTCCCCACATTAGGTAACATAGTTTCCCCACATTAGGTAGCATAGTTTCATCACATCAGGTAGCACAGATTCCCCACATTAGGTAACATAGTTTCCCCACATTAGGTAGCATAGTTTGCCCACATTAGGTAGCACAGATTCCCCACATTAGGTAACATAGTTTCCCCACATTAGGTAGCATAGTTTCCCTACATTAGGTAGCATAGTTTCCCCACATTAGGTAGCACAGATTCCCCACATTAGGTAACATTGTTTCTCCACATTAGGTAGCATAGTTTCCACACATTAGGTAGCACAGATTCCCCACATTAGGCAACATAGTTTCCCCACATTAGGTAGCATAGTTTCCCCACATTAGGTAGCATAGTTTCCCCACATTAGGTAGCACAGATTCCCCGCATTAGGTAATATAGTTTATCCACATTAAGTAGCATAGATTCCTCACACAGGGATGTGGAAATTCTATCGCCCGACGCCCAGGACAAGTAGTTTTGGGCGCCGGGCAGGTGAATTGTTTATAGATTTAGGCCTGTATCGGGCTAGCAGGGACAGACCAACTTCCCCAATATTTTTCTTTACTGCCGGTGTGAGGCGCAGGAGCGGATGCAAGTATGGAGGGGGCAGCGGGGGCCCCCAGCTGACCGCAGAGTCCGAGGTCGCATGTTCGCATTACATAATTGAGCCACGCCCCCTTATCTAATCCTCCCGGAGGATGGAGGACGCAGCTACACATAACAAAAGAAGACAGGGGGAGAGAAAGGATGTCCACAGCTCGGCACACAGCTCCTCCCCCGCACACAGCTCTATCCCTCCCCCCGCTCTTTCTTCACAGGACTTAATCCACCACGGGGAGGTTGCATGTTTGTACGGGGAAAACAGAGCGGGTGAGGGGAGAGAGGAGAGGACGTCCGGTGTGAGGGGAGATTTTCAAACCCATGTAACCTCACACCGGCCGGGACTACAGCTCTGATGTCCACTCATGGTGGCTCAGGTGAGGAGGCAGAGAATGCAGGTGGCGGGGACAGGAAGGGTGGTTGTATATGTATGGTGTGAGTGTATGTGTGTATAATGTCTGTGTGTGATGTGTATGTAATGTATAATGTGTGTATGATGTCTATGTGTGATGTGTATGTAATGTATAATGTGTGTATAATGTGTGATGTGTATGTAATGTATGATGTGTGTATGATGTCTGTCTGTGTGTGATGTGTATGTAATGTATAATGTGTGTATGATGTCGATGTGTATGTAATGTATAATGTGTGTATGATGTCTGTGTGATGTGTATGTAATGTATAATGTGTGTATGATGTCTATGTGTGATGTGTATGTAATGTATAATGTGTGTATGATGTCTGAGTTATGTGTATGTAATGTATAATGTGTGTATGATGTCTATGTGTGATGTGTATGTAATGTATAATGTGTGTATTATGTCTATGTGTGATGTGTATGTAATGTATAATGTGTGTATGATGTCTATGTGTGATGTGTATGTAATGTATAATGTGTGTATAATGTCTGTGTGTGATGTGTATGTAATGTATAATGTGTGTATGATGTCTATGTGTGATGTGTATGTAATGTATAATGTGTGATGTGTATGTAATGTATAATGTGTGATGTGTATGTAATGTATGATGTGTGTATAATGTCTGTGTGTGATGTGTATGTAATGTATGATGTGTGTATAATGTCTGTGTGTGATATGTATGTAATGTATGATGTGTGTATAATGTCTGTGTGTGATGTGTATGTAATGTATGATGTGTGTATAATGTCTGTGTGTGATGTGTATGTAATGTATGATGTGTGTATAATGTCTGTGTGTGATGTGTATGTAATGTATGATGTGTGTATGATGTCTATGTGTGATGTGTATGTAATGTATAATGTGTGTATGATGTCTATGTGTGATGTGTATGTAATGTATAATGTGTGTATGATGCCTATGTATGATGTGTATGTAATGTATAATGTGTGTATGATGTCGATGTGTATGTAATGTATAATGTGTGTATAATGTCTGTGTGTGATGTGTATGTAATGTATAATGTGTGTATAATGTCTGTGTGTGATGTGTATGTAATGTATAATGTGTGTATGATGTCTATGTGTGATGTGTATGTAATGTATAATGTGTGATGTGTATGTAATGTATAATGTGTGATGTGTATGTAATGTATGATGTGTGTATAATGTCTGTGTGTGATGTGTATGTAATGTATGATGTGTGTATAATGTCTGTGTGTGATATGTATGTAATGTATGATGTGTGTATAATGTCTGTGTGTGATGTGTATGTAATGTATGATGTGTGTATAATGTCTGTGTGTGATGTGTATGTAATGTATGATGTGTGTATAATGTCTGTGTGTGATGTGTATGTAATGTATGATGTGTGTATAATGTCTGTGTGTGATGTGTATGTAATGTATGATGTGTCTATAAGGTCTGTGTGTGATGTGTATGTAATGTATGATGTGTGTATGATGTCTGTCTATGTGTGATGTGTGTATGTAATGTATACTGTGTGTATGATGTCTGTCCATGTGTGATGTGTGTATGTAATGTATACTGTGTGTATGATGTCTGTCTATGTGTGATGTGTATGTAATGTATACTGTGTGTATGATGTCTGTCTATGTGTGATGTGTATGTAATGTATAATGTGTGTATGATGTCTGTCTATGTGTGATGTGTATGTAATGTATGATGTGTGTATGATGTATGTCTATGTGTGATGTGTGTATGTAATGTATACTGTGTGTATGATGTATGTCTATGTGTGATGTGTGTATGTAATGTATACTGTGTGTATGATGTCTGTCTATGTGTGATGTGTATGTAATGTATACTGTGTGTATGATGTCTGTCTATGTGTGATGTGTATGTAATGTATACTGTGTGTATGATGTCTGTCTATGTGTGATGTGTGTATGTAATGTATACTGTGTGTATAATGTCTGTCTATGTGTGATGTGTGTATGTAATGTATACTGTGTTTATGATGTCTGTCTATGTGTGATGTGTGTCTGTAATGGATAATGTGTGCATGATGTGTGTATGTATGTGATGTATGTATGTAATGGATAATGTGTGTATGATGTGTGTATGTATGTGATGTATGATGTGTGTATGATGTCTGTCGATGTGTGTATGTATGTGATGTATGATGTGGGGTGGGCAGCGGTGTATGTATGATGTGTGTGTGTATATGTACAGTGTGAGTGTATGTGTGATGTGTGTATGATGTCTGTGTGATGTGTGTATGTAATATATGATGTGGGGGCAGTGGTGGGTGTATGTATGATGTGTGTGTGTGTATATGTATAGTGTGAGTGTGTGATGTGTGTATGTAATATATGATGTGGGGGCAGTGGTGGGTGTATGTATGATGTGTGTGTGTGTGTATATGTATAGTGTGTGATGTGTGTATGTAATATATGATGTGGGGGCAGTGGTGGGTGTATGTATGATGTGTGGGTGTGTATATGTATAGTGTGTGATGTGTGTATGTAATATATGATGTGGGGGCAGTGGTGGGTGTATGTATGATGTGTGTGTGTGTGTGTGTGTGTATATGTATAGCATAAGTGTGTGATGTGTGTATGTAATATATGATGTTGGGGGCAGTGGCGGGTGTATGTATGATGTGTGCATATGTATGGTGTATATGTATGGTGCGAGTGTATATGTGTATGATGTATCTGTGATGTGTGTATGTAATTTATGATGTGGGGGGGGCAGTGGCGGGTGTATGTATGATGTGTGCATATGTATGGTGTATATGTATGGTGCGAGTGTATATGTGTATGATGTATCTGTGATGTGTGTATGTAATTTATGATGTGGGGGGGCAGTGGCGGGTGTATGTATGATATGTGCATATGTATGGTGTATATGTATGGTGCGAGTGTATATGTGTATTATGTATCTGTGATGTGTGTATGTAATTCATGATGTGGGGGGGCAGTGGCGGGTGTATGTATGATGTGTGCATATGTATGGTGTATATGTATGGTGCGAGTGTATATGTGTATGATGTATCTGTGATGTGTGTATGTAATTTATGATGTGGGGGGGGCAGTGGCGGGTGTATGTATGATGTGTGCATATGTATGGTGTATATGTATGGTGCGAGTGTATATGTGTATGATGTATCTGTGATGTGTGTATGTAATTTATGATGTGGGGGGGGGCAGTGGCGGGTGTATGTATGATGTGTGCATATGTATGGTGTATATGTATGGTGCGAGTGTATATGTGTATGATGTATCTGTGATGTGTGTATGTAATTTATGATGTGGGGGGGGCAGTGGCGGGTGTATGTATGATGTGTGCATATGTATGGTGTATATGTATGGTGCGAGTGTATATGTGTATGATGTATCTGTGATGTGTGTATGTAATTTATGATGTGGGGGGGGGCAGTGGCGGGTGTATGTATGATGTGTGCATATGTATGGTGTATATGTATGGTGCCAGTGTATATGTGTATGATGTATCTGTGATGTGTGTATGTAATTTATGATGTGGGGGGGGGGCAGTGGCGGGTGTATGTATGATGTGTGCATATGTATGGTGTATATGTATGGTGCGAGTGTATATGTGTATGATGTATCTGTGATGTGTGTATGTAATTTATGATGTGGGGGGGGGGCAGTGGCGGGTGTATGTATGATGTGTGCATATGTATGGTGTATATGTATGGTGCAAGTGTATATGTGTATGATGTATCTGTGATGTGTGTATGTAATTTATGATGTGGGGGGGCAGTGGCGGGTGTATGTATGATGTGTGCATATGTATGGTGTATATGTATGGTGCGAGTGTATATGTGTATGATGTATCTGTGATGTGTGTATGTAATTTATGATGTGGGGGGGGGGCAGTGGCGGGTGTATGTATGATGTGTGCATATGTATGGTGTATATGTATGGTGCGAGTGTATATGTGTATGATGTATCTGTGATGTGTGTATGTAATTTATGATGTGGGGGGGGGGGGGGGGGCACTGCCGCCACCGCCAGTTGTGCCATCTAGCTTTTTATTTTTAGTGTCTTCTGGCCACCCGCACTGAATTGCACCCCCAGAATCCCGCCCCCTTAATACTCACCCGCCGACCAAGAGCCCCACGGATGCACGCAAACACACCCGAACCAAAACTACAACTCCCAGCATGTTGCACCATAACCTAAACTGTAGAACTATAAAGTGCAACATGCTGGGAGTTGTAGTGTTGGTTCGGGTCAGCTGCAGAGCCATAGGCTGCATCAGGGCATGCTGGGTGTTGTAGTTACTAACTGCAATTCCCAGTATTCCCTGACACAGCCTATGGCTCTGCAGCTGACATGAACCAAAACTACAACTCCCAGCATGTTCCACAATAACCTTAACTGTACTACTATACAGTGCAACATGCTGCAACACCCAAACAACCATAGGCTGCATCAGGGCATGCTGGGAGTTGTAGTTATCTAGTAACTAAATGCAACTTCCAGCATTTTCTGACACAAAATGCACCACACAAACTGGAGAAGCAGAACCCCCCCCCCCCCAGTAACACATAAGTCCCTATGAAGACTGAAAAATAGTGATTAAAATTTTTGAAAAAGTGCGTATATATGTGAATAAGCCCCTTTCCTAATAAAAGTTTCCAATTTTCTTTAAATAAAAATAATGTACAAAAATAAACATAAGTCGGGTCTCTGCATGTGGAAATATCCAGACTATTAAAATATGATGTTAATTAAACCGTACGGTGAACGGTGTAAATGTAAAAGAATAGTCCAGAATTGTTAATTTTTGGTCACTTCATTGAGAAATTTTTTATGGTGATCAAAAAGTTACATCTAGACTTTTCTGTGGTTGCCTCGGGTGTAAGAGGAGCTACAGCTCTCCCACCTCTAATACCCTGGCATGCTGCGATCACCTATTAAACCATTAGATCATCGCTGTCAGCAGTGTCTAAAGGAATCTTATATCCATCCCTGGTGGTCTAGTGGGGGGAATCAGACTATTTTGGTCGTAATTATTTTGTCTACCAGGACAAGTGGATTGTGTTCCGCTTTAGTCCCTTGGACAAGTAGTTTTTTTTTTTTAATTTCCACACCCCTGCTCACATTAGGTAGCCATAGCCCCCCCCCCCCCCCCAAACACACAGACAAACTTACCTGCCCTGCACAGCGCTTCTCCTCTCCAGCGGCGGCCTGACGAGTGACGTCACTGACGTCCTCCTGAGTGGGTCTGCAGAAGTACGTCACTTGTGCGACGTCCCTCGTCAGACCCCGGTCGGCCGGAGGCAGACTCACTGTCTAAAGTGCCCGCTGCGCTATTATACCCCGCAGCTGCTTTAGAACAGTGAGCAGCGGCGGCGCCAACCCTACCATGAACCTACTAGGCACAAAAAAAAAGGGGGCAGCAAAATGCCACCCCTGAAAAGTGCCACCTGGGACTTATGGTCCCACCGGGTCCCATGGTAGGGCCGACCAGAGGCGGCTCTAGACTTTGTGAGGCCTTAGGCGAAACTTGAACATGGGGCCCTGCTTTGTTTTCTGCTGAAATTACATGGTGGTCCGGCTGTGAGATGGTTATACTGTGACATCACTGTGTATTATCCCTGTACTGTGACATCACTGTGTATTATCTCTGTACTGTGCCATCACTCTGTGTATTATCCCTGTACTGTGACGTCACTGTGTATTATCTCTGTACTGTGCCATCACTCTGTGTATTATCCCTGTAATGTGACATCACTGTGTGTATTATCTCTGTACTGTGACATCACTGTGTGTATTATCCCTGTACTGTGACATCACTGTGTGTATTATCTCTGAACTGTGACATCACTGTGTGTATTATCTCTGAACTGTGACATCACTGTGTGTATTATCTCTGTACTGTGACATCACTGTGTGTATTATATCTGTACTGTGACATCACTGTGTATTGTCCCTGTACTGTGACATCACTGTGTGTATTATCCCTGTACTGTGACATCACTTTGTATTATCCCTGTACTGTGACATCACTGTGTATTATCTGTGTACTGTGACATCACTGTGTATTATCCCTGTACTGTGACGTCACTGTGTATTATCTCTGTACTGTGCCATCACTCTGTGTATTATCCCTGTAATATGACATCACTGTGTGTATTATCTCTGTACTGTGACATCACTGTGTATTATCTCTGTACTGTGACATCACTGTGTGTATTATCCCTGTACTGTGACATCACTGTGTGTATTATCTCTGAACTGTGACATCACTGTGTGTATTATCTCTGTACTGTGACATCACTGTGTGTATTATATCTGTACTGTGACATCACTGTGTGTATTATATCTGTACTGTGACATCACTGTGTATTGTCCCTGTACTGTGACATCACTGTGTGTATTATCCCTGTACTGTGACATCACTTTGTATTATCCCTGTACTGTGACATCACTGTGTATTATCTCTGTACTGTGACATCACTGTGTATTGTGCCTGTACTGTGACATCACTCTGTATATTATCCCTGTACTGTGACATCACTTTGTATTATCCCTGTACTGTGACATCACTCTGTATATTATCCCTGTACTGTGACATCACTGTTTATTATTCCTGTACTGTGACATCACTGTGTGTATTATCTCTGTACTGTGACATCACTGTGTATTATCCCTGTACTGTGACATCACTGTGTATTATCCCTGTACTGTGACATCACTGTGTATTATCCCTGTACTGTGACATCACTGTGTATTATCCCTGTGCTGTGACATCACTGTGCATTATCCCTGTACTGTGACATCACTGTGTGTATTATTCCTGTACTGTGACATCACTGTGTATATTATCTCTGAACTATAACATCACTGTGTGTTATCTCTATACTGCAACATCACTGTTGATACTTACACTGCACTGTGACATCACTGTATATATTAAGCCTGTATACCCTAATATCACTGTACATATTTACCTTGCACTGCGAGTGACAATACAGGGTAAATATGCACAGTTCAGAGTTAATATAAACAGTAATGTCTCTGTACAGGGACAGTAAACAGTTTTGCCACTACAGGGTTAATAAACGCAGTGTTGTCACAGTAGAGGGTAACTATACAGTGATGTCATTGTACCGGGAAAATATACACAGTGAAGTCAGCATTCAAGAATAATAAACTGTGATGTCACTACAGGGTTGTTATACACAGTGACATCAAATTACAGGATGAAGCACAGTGATGTCACAGTTTATGAAGCACAGTGATCAAAAACTACAAATTGACCCAATAAGGGGCTAAGAGGCCAAAACAATATAATTATCCAAACCCCAAGGCCGCAGCCTGGGGTGCAAAACACCTCAAATTACTCCCCCACTAAAACATAACTTTTAATTGTGTACATATTAAAAGATAACAAATCCAGAAGGTGATGATTAAAAATACAGTGTCACATGGGAGAATAATATAGTTATTGGAGCAACATTACTCCAGTGTTCGGGGCTCTGCAGAAGCCCAACATCCCAATTGTGACACTTATTAAAAACACAAAATTGCCGCCTCTACATGTTTCGCCGTCACCACGGCGTTCTCAAGAGGCAATATGTGCCAACAACACTCCAAAATGGCGGCAGGGGGTATTTATAGACCATCTCCCTATCATCATCAGTCAGCGACATCCATATCCAGCCTATCCCAGATATCCTAGTATTACTCCAATCATGATTCAATATATGAATCACTTCCCAGGTACTCCCGCTGTTGGGGACCAATTTTGTGTTTTTAATAAGAAGCACAGTGATGTCACAGAGACTACAGAATGTACAACTGTACGTATGATAAAGATGGCGGGATGCTATTGAAACGTCACACATACATGGGGGAATAAAACACTTTGTTTTTGCACCTTATCTGGGAGTGCCGCTGGATCTTTAGTTTTGTAGATAGATAGATGATATATAGATAGATGGATAGATGATAGATATGAGATAGATAATAGATATGAGATAGATAGATGATAGATATGAGATAGATAATAGATATGAGATAGATAATAGATATGAGATAGATAATAGATATTAGATAGATAGATAGATGGATAGATAGATGATAGATACTATTTCTTTCTAGCTATCTATCTAAAACAAATAAAAACGGCACAACCAAAATCCAGAAATTAGAGGGAAGTCGGGGTGCCCGCATACTTGGAACCTGGGTCCACTGGTTCCTCAATCCAGACAAAGAACAATATGATGCAACACGCCACAAGTTTTCAGAAAATGGTGGTTTATTCCATCATGTGCATAGTCCATAGTCCATGCACATGATGGAATAAACCACCATTTTCTGCAAACTTGTGGCGTGCTGCATCATATTGTTCTTTATCTATCTATATTTCTATATTCTATCTATATCATATCAATCTATATCTATCATATCCATCTATCTCCTATGTATCTATCTATCTCATATCTATCTATATCATATATATCTATCATCTATCTATCTATCATCTATTTATCTATCTATCTCATATCTATCTATATATCCATCTATTTATGTATCTATCTATCTATATATCATCTATCTATCTATCTCTCATATCTATCTTTCATCTATCTCTCATCTATCTGAGATATATATGAGATAGATAGATAGATAGATAAATAGAAAGATAGATAGATAGATAGATAGATATGATATAGATAGATAGATAGATATGAGATAGATAGATAGATACATAAATAGATAGATGGATATATATATATATATATATATATATATATATATTCATATATATATATATATACACGAGATAGATATGATATAGATAGATAGATATGAGATAGATAGATAGGAGATAGATGGATAGATAGATAGATAGATAGATGATTGATAGATCAGTGTTTCCCAACTAGGAGGGCCTCCAGCTGTTGCAAAACCACAACTCCCAGTATGCTCATAAAGCCAAAGGAATGCTGGGAGTTGTAGTTTTGCAACAGCTGGAGGCCCCCTGGTTGGGAAACTGATCTATCTATCTTTCTCCTATCTATCTATATCATATAAATGTATCTATATCATATCCATCTATCTATATCATATCCATCTATCTCCTATCTATCTGTCTATATCATATCTATCTATCATCTATCTATCGGTCTATCATCTATCTATCCATCTATTTACTGTATGTATCTTTCTATATATCATCTCTCTATCTATATATCATCTATTTATCTTTCTATCTCTCATATCTATCTAGCTATCTCTCGTCTATCTATCTCTCATCTATCTGAGTTAGATAGATAGATATGAGATAGATAGATGAGAGATAGATAGATATGAGAAAGATAGATAGATGCATAAATAGATGGATATAGATAGATGGATGGATAGATATGAGATAGATAGATAGATAGGAGATTGATAGATAGATATTAGATAGATGCATAAATAGATGGATATAGATAGATGGATGGATAGATATGAGATAGATAGATAGATAGATAGGAGATTGATTGATAGATAGATAGATCAGTGTTCCCCAACATGGGGGCCTCCAGCTGTTGCAAAACTACAACTCCCAGTATGCTCATAAAGCCAAAGCAATGCTGGGAGTTGTAGTTTTGCAACAGCTGGAGGCCCCCTGGTTGGGAAACACTGAACTACCTCCCACTGTCTCCCGAACTACAACTTTCCCCCTCTCCCCCAAGCAAGTTACTTACTTTAAAAGGGCAGCATCAGCAGTGGGCACTGGGCAGGTAAGTCTTCCATACTGGTGGTGTCCGGGCCTGTATACACACAGCAGGCCTGCTCCACAAGGTCCAGCAGCAGCATACAGGGGAGTGAGAGAAGGGGAGGAGCTTCCTGTCTGCTCTTCCCAGTCTGCATAGCGCGGCCCCTGCGTGGTGACAGGGCTGCTGGCTGAAGATTTATTAAATAAAAGGATGCCGGAGTAAATGGCTCCGGGGGGCGGGGGGTGCAGCGGGGGCTCGGGCCCCTTACTGGTGAACTAGCTGTACCCCCCTGAGGGCCATGAGAGCTGCTAGTGACCTACTGCTGCAAGGGGGGGCACAAGGGGGGGGCCAATCATGATGTGGGGGGGCCAATCATGATGTAGGGGGGGCCGTGGCCCCCTCTGCCCCCCCCCCCCTAGAGACGTCACTGGGCCGCCTGCAAGGGGTGGTTGAACGCAGCATCCATCCGGGTGCTGTCAAACTTGCTGTGGTCGGGGAGTATGCGGTGGTATGTGGCCTAATGCTCGCCTCTGGGGCCGGACCTGGAGAGGGCAGCGGGCCCCCTTTCACGCTGGGCCCCTGTTCCTGCTGCACAGTTCGTCTGTTTTCTCTCTGAGGTTTTTTTTTTTGGGGGGGGGGGGCGGGGTTCAGGAGGTCTTTCAGCAGCCCTTTCTCCGATCAGCAGCTGTTTCTATAGCAGGCGACCAGCCCCAGCAGCCCTTTCTCTTAAAGTGGCAGAGGATCAGCAGGGGCTGGTCGGGCGCAGCGCTGGGGCTCGCCACCGGCAGGCAGGATGGAACCGGAACTGCTGTATTAAACTTCAATCCCGGCGGTCTTCCGGAGAGTGAGGAGCAACTTGCGCTAGTCGGGTCCCTGAGCGAGGCCCCCCATTAACGCGAGAACTGAGGCGGTGGCCTATTATGCTAGAGCCACCTCTGCTGTCAGTTGGCCAGCCTGCTGCAGTCAGCCCAGGAAGCCTCATTGCTTCCGGCACGGCCCGTCTTGCGGCCGGCCGTGCGACAACCACTGTCAGGGGCCGGTGCATTGCCGTGGAATGAGATTTGCCATAGAATGAGATGGTCCGCCTCCATCACATCCTATTGGCTCACTCTTGTCACGTGACATATTTAAACGTCACGCATCGATGCGCACAGTAGTGTCAGTTTGGCTATCACAGGGAGAGGATCTCCTCACCCTGTGATAGCTGAAGCTGTACGGAGCTCTCATGGCCTCTGTGGCCCGCCAGAAGTTCACACATGTACGTAGCTCATACGGCTACCTCATATACATTTACTGTTGATCCACAGCGCTGTCATCAGTGTGCGTCCCCGCGAGCGCCCCACGCCCGCAGCTCTACTCCCCGTCCTCCGCCCCCCGCAGCTCTACTCCCTGTCCCGTTAACGCTCAGGGAGCGGGGAACAGAAAGTAGAGAATCAGGCGCAGGTCAAGTAATTCGCGTAGTGCTGCGCATGCGCAGTACTACTTTACCTGCGCCCGATGCTCTATTTTCTGTTCCCCGCTCCCTGAGCGTTAACGGGACGGGGAGTAGAGCTGCGGGGGACGGGGAGTAGAGCTGCGGGCGTGGGGCGCTCGTGGGGACGCACACTGATGACAGCGCCATCGGGCGTAGGAATCCCCATAGCGCTGTGGATCGCTCCCTGAGCGTTCACAGGGGACGGGGAGTAGAGCTGCGGGGGACGGGGTGTAGAGCTGCGTAGGACGGGGAGAAGAGCTGCGGGGGACGGGGAGTAGAGCTGCGGGGGACGGGGAGTAGAGATGCGGGGGACGGGGTGTAGAGATGCGGGGGACGGGGAGAAGAGCTGCGGGGGACGGGGAGTAGAGCTGCGGGGGGCGGGGGACGGGGAGTAGAGATGCAGGGGACGGGGAGTAGAGATGCGGGGGACGGGGTGTAGAGATGCGGGGGACGGGGAGAAGAGCTGCGGGGGACGGGGAGTAGAGCTGCGGGGGGCGGGGAGTACAGCTGCGGGGGACGGGGAGTACAGCTGCGGGGGGTCGGAGGACGGGGAGTAGAGCTGCGGGCGTGGGGCGCTCGCGGGGACGTACACTGATGACAGCGCCATCGGGCATCGGGATCCCGATAGCGCTGTGGATCAACAGTACATGTAATAATAGAGTAAATGTATATGAGCCAGCCGTATGAGCTGCGTACATGTGTGAACTTCTGTCGGCCCACAGAGGCCATGAGAGCTCCGTACAGCTTCAGCTATCACAGGGTGAGGAGATCCTCTCCCTGTGATAGCCAAACTGACACTACTGTGCGCATCGATGCGTGACGTTTAAATATGTCACGTGACAAGAGTGAGCCAATAGGATGTGATGGAGGCGGACCATCTCATTCTATGGCAAATCTCATTCCACGGCAATGCACCGGGCCAAGAAGTCTTCTTTAACATGGTGCGGCCGGTGCATTGCCATAGAATGAGATGGTCCGCCTCCATCACATCCTATTGGCTCACTCTTGTCACATGACATATTTAAACGTCACACATCGATGCGCACAGCAGTGTCAGTTTGGCTATCACAGGGAGAGGATCTCCTCTCCCTGTGATAGCTGAAGCTGCATGGAGCTCTCATGGCCTCTGTGGCCCGACAGAAGTTCACACATTTACGCAGCTCATACGGCTGGCTCATATACATTTACTGTTGATCCACAGCGCTATCGGGATCCCAATGCCCGAAGGCGCTGTCATCAGTGTGCGTCCCCGCTAGCGCCCCACGCCCGCAGCTCTACTCCCCCGTCCCCCTTAGCTCTACTCCCCGTCCCTTTGACGCTCAGGGAGCGGGGAACAGAAAGTAGAGCATCGGGCGCAGGTTAAGTTATTCGCGTAGTGCTGCACATGCGCAGTACTACTTTACCTGCGCCCGATGCTCTACTTTCTGTTCCCCGCTCCCTGAGCGTTAATGGGACGGGGAGTAGAGCTGCGGGCGTGGGGCGCTAGCGGGGACGCACACTGATGACAGCGCCATCGGGCATCGGGATCCCGATAGCGCTGTGGATCAACAGTACATGTAATAATAGAGTAAATGTATATGAGCCAGCCGTATGAGCTGCGTACATGTGTGAACTTCTGTCGGCCTACAGAGGCCATGCGAGCTCCGTACAGCTTCAGCTATCACAGGGTGAGGAGATCCTCTCCCTGTGATAGCCAAACTGACACTACTGTGCGCATCGATGCGTGACGTTTAAATATGTCACGTGACAAGAGTGAGCCAATAGGATGTGATGGAGGCGGACCATCTCATTCTATGGCAAATCTCATTCCACGGCAATGCACCGGGCCAAGAAGTCTTCTTTAACATGGTGCGGCCGGTGCATTGCCATAGAATGAGATGGTCCGCCTCCATCACATCCTATTGGCTCACTCTTGTCACATGACATATTTAAACGTCACACATCGATGCGCACAGCAGTGTCAGTTTGGCTATCACAGGGAGAGGATCTCCTCTCCCTGTGATAGCTGAAGCTGCACGGAGCTCTCATGGCCTCTGTGGCCCGACAGAAGCTCACACATTTACGCAGCTCATACGGCTGGCTCATATACATTTACTGTTGATCCACAGCGCTATCGGGATCCCGAAGGCGCTGTCATCAGTGTGCGTCCCCGCGAGCGCCCCACGCCCGCAGCTCTACTCCCCGTCCCGTTGACGCTCAGGGAGCGGGGAACAGAAAGTAGAGCATCGGGCGCAGGTTAAGTTATTCGCGTAGTGCTGCACATGCGCAGTACTACTTTACCTGCGCCTGATGCTCTACTTTCTGTTCCCCGCTCCCTGAGCGTTAATGGGACGGGGAGTAGAGCTGCGGGCATGGGGCGCTAGCGGGGACGCACACTGATGACAGCGCCATCGGGCATCGGGATCCCGATAGCGCTGTGGATCAACAGTACATGTAATAATAGAGTAAGTGTATATGAGCCAGCCGTATCAGCTGCGTACATGTGTGAACTTCTGTCGGGCCACAGAGGCCATGAGCGCTCCGTGCAGCTTTAGCTATCACAGGGAGAGGAGATCCTCTCCCTGTGATAGCCAAACTGACACTGCTGTGCGCATCGATGCGTGACGTTTAAATATGTCACGTGACAAGAGTGAGCCAATAGGATGTGATGGAGGCGGACCATCTCATTCTATGGCAAATCTCGTTCTACGGCAATGCACCGGCCATTTGGCAGTCAAGGTGATCGGCCCACCGGGGATTTTCCCGGTATCCCAGTCCAGCCTTGACTCTGGCTGGGTGGCAGTCACCCACCAGTACACACAGCAGACCCTAAACCCATATCATTATTGCTAAGCAGGAAGATGGGAGTCCATTTCACTCTGATGGACCATTTTTAAATGCAATCCATAACCTGGCTTTGGCAGGAACCCTTCTTACTCCTCCTACTTGCATTTGATACTGGGTTTAGGATCTGCATAGGAAACACACACAAGCACACACTTACCTTTGTTGCCTTCTGACGCCTCCTTGGCTGTCCCCAAACGGTATAAAACCATAAGCCACGGGAAGTTGTAAGGATAGAGGACATACCTGCATCCTATTGGACTCACTTGTCTTGGTTAAATCCAGCTTATTTGACAACCTATGGTGCTGCTGCTTCTGCTCATGAAAGTGCTGCTTCTGACAAGGCTGTTCTTTGGTGGTCCTAGGCGACATTACAATCTCCATGGTTACATACACATTTGCAACTCCAACAATACACACATATGCATGTATGTATGTATGTATGTATGTGTATCTATCTATCTCTATATATATTTATCTCTCTCTCTCTCTCTGTATATATATATATATATATATATATATATATATATTTCTTTTAAATATATATATAGAGAGAGATAGAGATGGAAATACTTTTTTAAACATGTTTTCACCTTTTTCTACCTTCTTTTTTTTCTTCTCTCCATGTTTTCCTTCTTTCCTCCTTTTTTCCTATGCTGCTGCTTCTTATTTTTCTTCTTTTTCAGACCCTATCATTGCACTATTGCTTATTCAATACCACCAGCAGATGGAGACACTATATTGCAACATTAGTTGTGAGCAGCAGTTTTTACAAACAAATGCCTCATAGCTGATGTCCTATCCATTATTGCAATGGATGGCTGGCTGGCAACATTTGTTTTTATTATTCCAATACCACAGTACCAATGCATGGTCACTCAACAGCAATGACACCCCCATGTCAATTAACAAGATTCAGCTCCCACTACCTGAAAGACAGCTACCTATCATGTCATGTCCAACCTGCACAGGTGTGCAGGTTGCTGAGCTTATTCAATTAAAGAGGACATTCAGCAGCAGCAGCAGTCCTGTGCCTGGTCGCTCTAACAGGGGCCAGACACAAGCGGCACAACCTATTGTCTTTTGCCTGCAGTAAGGGCCCACTGGACTAGCCAGCAAGCAGCTGCAGCAGCAAATAAACAGGTAATCTTTCTTTCCAACACTGAAACCTGGTGGTGCACTTAATATATGCTACCAGATAGGGGACATATCAGATATTAAACTGATAAAAACAGACACCACATTTGATCTCAGCCAAAAAGAAGGACGAGAAGTGATAACTGTCAAAGGGGAGGAACCCCTTCACATGCACCATCACTACTTGTAGGAAGGGAGGCTGGCTGGCAGCCTCCCATACACACCCTGGCTGGGTGGCAGTCACCCACCAGTACACACAGCAGACCCTAAACCCATATCATTATCATTATTGCTAAGCAGGAAGATGGGAGTCCATTTCACTCTGATGGAGCATTTTTAAATGCAATCCATAACCTGGCTTTGGCAGGAACCTTTCTTTCGCCTCCTACTTGCATGTGATACTGGGTTTAGGATCTGCATAGGAAACACACACACACACACACAAGCACACACTTACATGTGTTGCCTGCTGACTCCTCCTTGGCTGTCCCCAAACGGTATAAAACCAACAGCCACGGGAAGCTGTAAGGATAGAGGACATACCTGCATCCTATTGGACTCACTTGTCTTGGTTAAATCCAGCTTATTTGACAACCTATGGTGCTGCTGCTTCTACTCATGGAAGTGCGGCTTCTGACAAGGCTGTTCTTTGGTGGGCCTAGGCGACATCACAATCTCCATGGTTACATACACAACAAAGGTCAGATGTTGTTTACACCTGCCCATGCCAGTGGTATTGAGTAGCATATCCCAGTGCTAAGGGTCCTGGGTGCAACAATCTTTCAATGGGGAATAGCCGAGCTGAGTTTGTCAAGTGCACCCATGTTTGCAACTCCAGCAATACACACATATTGTTACGCCGAGCGCTCCGGGTCCCCGCTCCTCCCCGGAGCGCTCGCAACATCCTCGCAATTGCAGCGCCCCGGTCAGACCTGCTGACCGGGTGCGCTGCGATACCTCTCCCAGCCGGGATGCGATTCGCGATGCGGGAGGCGCCCGCTCGCGATGCGCACCCCGGCTCCCGTACCTGACTCGCTCTCCGTCGGTCTTGTCCCGGCGCGCACGGCCCCGCTCCTTAGGGCGCGCGCGCCGGGTCTCTGCGATTTAAAGGGCCACTGCGCCACTGATTGGCGCAGTTGGCTTAATTAGTGTGTTCACCTGTGCACTCCCTATTTATACCTCACTTCCCCTGCACTCCCTCGCCGGATCTTGTTGCCATTGTGCCAGTGAAAGCGTTTCCTTGTGTGTTCCTAGCCTGTGTTCCAGACCTCCTGCCGTTGCCCCTGACTACGATCCTTGCTGCCTGCCCCGACCTTCTGCTACGTCCGACCTTGCTCTTGTCTACTCCCTTGTACCGCGCCTATCTTCAGCAGTCAGAGAGGTTGAGCCGTTGCTGGTGGATACGACCTGGTTGCTACCGCCGCTGCAAGACCATCCCGCTTTGCGGCGGGCTCTGGTGAATACCAGTAGCAACTTAGAACCGGTCCACCAGCACGGTCCACGCCAATCCCTCTCTGGCACAGAGGATCCACCTCCTGCCAGCCGAATCGTGACAGTAGATCCGGCCATGGATCCCGCTGAAGTTCCACTGCCAGTTGTCGCCGACCTCACCACGGTGGTCGCCCAGCAGTCGCAACAGATAGCGCAACAAGGCCACCAGCTGTCTCAACTGACCGTGATGCTACAGCAGCTACTACCACAGCTTCAGCAATCATCTCCTCCGCCAGCTCCTGCACCTCCTCCGCAGCGAGTGGCCGCTTCCGGCCTACGACTATCCTTGCCGGATAAATTTGATGGGGACTCTAAGTTTTGCCGTGGCTTTCTTTCGCAATGTTCCCTGCACTTGGAGATGATGTCGGACCAGTTTCCTACTGAAAGGTCTAAGGTGGCTTTCGTAGTCAGCCTTCTGTCTGGGAAAGCTCTGTCATGGGCCACACCGCTCTGGGACCGCAATGACCCCGTCACTGCCTCTGTACACTCCTTCTTCACGGAGATTCGAAGTGTCTTTGAGGAACCTGCCCGAGCCTCTTCTGCTGAGACTGCCCTGCTGAACCTGGTCCAGGGTAATTCTTCTGTTGGCGAGTACGCCATCCAATTCCGTACCCTTGCCTCCGAATTATCCTGGAATAATGAGGCCCTCTGCGCGACCTTTAAAAAAGGCCTATCCAGCAACATTAAAGATGTTCTGGCCGCACGAGAAATTCCTGCTAACCTGCATGAACTTATTCATCTGGCCACCCGCATTGACATGCGTTTTTCTGAAAGGCGTCAGGAGCTCCGCCAGGATATGGACTTTGTTCGCACAAGGCGTTTTTTCTCCCCGGCTCCTCTCTCCTCTGGTCCTCTGCAATCCGTTCCTGTGCCTCCCGCCGTGGAGGCTATGCAAGTTGACCGGTCTCGCTTGACACCTCAAGAGAGGACACGACGCCGCATGGAGAATCTGTGCCTGTACTGTGCCGGTACCGAACACTTCCTGAAGGATTGTCCTATCCGTCCTCCCCGCCTGGAAAGACGTACGCTGACTCCGCACAAAGGTGAGACAGTTCTTGATGTCAACTCTGCTTCTCCACGCCTGTGCCTGTGCGGATATCTTCCTGTACCTTCTCCTTCTCTACTATGGCCTTCTTGGATTCCGGATCTGCAGGAAATTTTATTTTGGCCTCTCTCATCAACAGGTTCAACATCCCGGTGACCAGTCTCGCCAGACCCCTCTACATCAATTGTGTTAACAATGAAAGATTGGACTGTACCGTGCGTTACCGCACGGAACCCCTCCTAATGTGCATCGGACCTCATCACGAAAAAATTTAGTTTTTGGTCCTCTCCAATTGCACTTCCGAAATTCTTCTTGGATTACTTTGGCTTCAACGCCATTCCCCAACCCTTGATTGGTCCACAGGAGAAATCAAGAGCTGGGGTACTTCTTGTTTCAAAGACTGTCTTAAACCGGTTCCCAGTACTCCCTGCCGTGACCCTGTGGTTCCCCCTGTAACCGGTCTTCCTAAGGCTTATATGGACTATGCTGACGTGTTTTGCAAAAAGCAAGCTGAGACTTTACCTCCTCACAGGCCTTATGACTGTCCTATTGACCTCCTCCCGGGTACTACTCCACCCCGGGGCAGAATTTATCCTCTGTCCGCTCCAGAGACTCTTGCTATGTCTGAATACATCCAGGAAAATTTAAAAAAGGGGTTTATCCGCAAATCCTCCTCTCCTGCCGGAGCTGGATTTTTTTTTTGTGTCCAAAAAAGATGGCTCCCTACGTCCTTGCATTGATTACCGCGGACTTAATAAAATCACGGTAAAGAACCGCTACCCCCTACCTCTTATCTCAGAACTCTTTGATCGCCTTCAAGGTGCCCACATCTTTACCAAACTGGACTTAAGAGGTGCTTATAATCTCATCCGCATCAGGGAGGGGGACGAATGGAAGACTGCATTTAACACCAGAGATGGACACTTTGAGTATCTGGTCATGCCCTTTGGCCTGTGCAATGCCCCTGCCGTCTTCCAAGACTTTGTTAATGAAATTTTTCGTGATCTCTTATATTCCTGTGTTGTTGTTTATCTGGACGATATTCTGATTTTTTCTGCCAACTTAGAAGAACACCGCCAGCATGTCCGCATGGTTCTTCAGAGACTTCAAGACAATCAACTTTATGCCAAAATGGAGAAATGTCTGTTTGAATGTCAATCTCTTCCTTTCCTAGGATACTTGGTCTCTGGCCAGGGATTACAAATGGACCCAGATAAACTCTCTGCCGTCTTAGATTGGCCATGCCCCTCCGGACTCCGTGCTATCCAACGTTTTTTGGGGTTCGCCAATTATTACAGACAATTTATTCCACACTTTTCCACTATTGTGGCTCCTATCGTGGCTTTAACCAAGAAAAATGCCAATCCCAAGTCCTGGTCTCCCCAAGCGGAAGACGCATTTAAACGGCTCAAGTCTGCCTTTTCTTCTGCTCCCGTGCTCTCCAGACCTGACCCATCTAAACCCTTCCTATTGGAGGTAGATGCCTCCTCAGTGGGAGCTGGAGCGGTCCTTCTACAAAAAAATTCTTCCGGGCATGCTGTTACTTGTGGTTTTTTTTCTAGGACCTTCTCTCCGGCGGAGAGAAACTACTCCATCGGGGATCGAGAACTACTGGCCATTAAATTGGCGCTTGAGGAATGGAGGCATCTGCTGGAGGGATCAAAATTTCCAGTTATCATTTACACCGATCACAAGAATCTCTCCTATCTCCAGTCTGCCCAACGGCTGAACCCTCACCAGGCCAGGTGGTCGTTGTTCTTTGCCCGTTTTAACTTTGAAATTCATTTTCGCCCTGCCGACAAGAACATTAGGGCCGATGCCCTCTCTCGTTCCTCGGATGCCTCGGAAGTAGAGGTCTCTCCGCAACACATCATTCCTCCTGACTGTCTGATCTCCACTTCTCCAGCCTCCATCAGGCAAACTCCTCCAGGGAAGACCTTAGTTTCTCCACGCCAACGTCTCGGGATTCTCAAATGGGGACACTCCTCCCACCTCGCAGGCCATGCGGGCATCAAAAAGTCCTTGCAACTCATCTCTCGTTTCTATTGGTGGCCGACTCTGGAGACGGATGTTGTTGATTTTGTGCGGGCCTGTACTGTCTGTGCCCGGGATAAGACTCCTCGCCAGAAGCCTGCTGGTCTCCTTCATCCTCTGCCTGTCCCCGAACAGCCTTGGTCACTGATTGGTATGGACTTTATTACAGACTTACCCCCATCCCGTGGCAACACTGTTGTTTGGGTGGTCGTTGATCGATTTTCCAAGATGGCACATTTTATTCCTCTTCCTGGTCTTCCTTCAGCGCCTCAGTTGGCAAAAAAATTTTTGTACACATTTTTCGTCTTCACGGTTTGCCCACGCAGATCGTCTCGGATAGAGGCGTCCAATTCGTGTCTAAATTCTGGAGGGCCCTCTGTAAACAGCTCAAGATTAAATTAAACTTCTCTTCTTCTTATCATCCCCAATCCAATGGGCAAGTAGAAAGAATTAACCAGGTCCTGGGTGACTATTTACGGCATTTTGTTTCCTCCCGCCAGGATGACTGGGCAGACCTTCTACCATGGGCCGAATTCTCATACAACTTCAGAGTCTCTGAATCTTCTGCTAAGTCCCCATTTTTTGTGGTGTACGGCCGTCACCCTCTTCCCCCCCTCCCTACTCCCTTGCCCTCTGGTTTGCCCGCTGTGGATGAAGTGACTCGTGATCTTTCCACCATATGGAAAGAGACCCAAAATTCTCTTTTACAGGCTTCATTCCGCATGAAAAGGTTTGCCGATAAGTAAAGAAGAACTCCCCCCATTTTTGCTCCCGGAGACAAGGTATGGCTCTCCGCTAAATATGTCCGCTTTCGTGTCCCCAGTTACAAACTGGGACCACGCTATCTTGGTCCTTTCAAAGTCTTGTGCCAGATTAATCCTGTCTCTTACAAACTCCTTCTTCCTCCTTCTCTTCGTATTCCCAATGCCTTCCATGTCTCTCTCCTTAAACCACTCATCATCAACCGTTTCTCTCCCAAACTTGTTTCTCCCACTCCTGTTTCCGGTTCTTCTGATGTCTTCTCCGTGAAGGAGATACTGGCCTCCAAGACGGTCAGAGGGAAAAAAAGTTTTTGGGTGGATTGGGAAGGCTGTGGTCCAGAAGAGAGATCCTGGGAACCTGAGGACAACATCCTAGACAAAAGTATGGTCCTCAGGTTCTCAGGCTCCAAGAAGAGGGGGAGACCCAAGGGGGGGTACTGTTACGCCGAGCGCTCCGGGTCCCCGCTCCTCCCCGGAGCGCTCGCAACATCCTCGCAATTGCAGCGCCCCGGTCAGACCTGCTGACCGGGTGTGCTGCGATACCTCTCCCAGCCGGGATGCGATTCGCGATGCGGGAGGCGCCCGCTCGCGATGCGCACCCCGGCTCCCGTACCTGATTCGCTCTCCGTCGGTCTTGTCCCGGCGCGCGCGGCCCCGCTCCTTAGGGCGCGCGTGCGCCGGGTCTCTGCGATTTAAAGGGCCACTGCGCCACTGATTGGCGCAGTTGGCTTAATTAGTGTGTTCACCTGTGCACTCCCTATTTATACCTCACTTCCCCTGCACTCCCTCGCCGGATCTTGTTGCCTTTGTGCCAGTGAAAGCGTTTCCTTGTGTGTTCCTAGCCTGTGTTCCAGACCTCCTGCCGTTGCCCCTGACTACGATCCTTGCTGCCTGCCCCGACCTTCTGCTACGTCCGACCTTGCTCTTGTCTACTCCCTTGTACCGCGCCTATCTTCAGCAGTCAGAGAGGTTGAGCCGTTGCTGGTGGATACGACCTGGTTGCTACCGCCGCTGCAAGACCATCCCGCTTTGCGGCGGGCTCTGGTGAATACCAGTAGCAACTTAGAACCGGTCCACCAGCACGGTCCACGCCAATCCCTCTCTGGCACAGAGGATCCACCTCCTGCCAGCCGAATCGTGACACATATGTGTATCTATCTATCTCTCTCTCTCTTTGTCTCTCTCTCTCTCTCTCTCTCTCTCTCTCTCTCTCTCTCTATATATATATATATATATATATATATATATATATATAGATATTGTGATGATTCCTCCTTGGGGATTAGCTCTGGGATCGTCCTGGTCACTTGCCACGTGACACGTTCCTCACAATAACACCAGAGACCACAGTTCCGCATACAAGTCTGGCTCCTCGCCAGATTTATTTCCACAGGTTGCAGGTAAAACAAAACATAGACAGGAACAAAATAAAGTCCTAGACAGTCTGGTCACTGACTACACATGTCAGCATGCCCTGACTACGAACTGGTGAGCTTCCCTCAGCCAGTTAAACATGTGTCTCCTGCAACCTGTTACTCACAGTTCACACCACTTCTTGGACCACTCGTAGCGCCTTCTACGTGTTACCTAAACAGGGTCTGTGTGTCTCCCCCTCTAACAGCCAGCATACTGTTTCCAAGGGAGAGCCCCAACTATTCTGATTCCTTTTCTTTTACACACACTTCCCCTTCCTGATACCTCATTAATCAGTCCACAGGTGGAGCATGCTCCAGAGTTAGCGAGGGAAATACAGCCTTTCCCTTGCCACACTGCCAGAAATCCCCCCCCCTCCCCTCTGCTCAGACCACCGGGAAGGAGCTCTTTTATTCAAAAGGCAGAGTCCAACTTCCTTTTCTTTTCCTTGGTCAACTTTTGTCCCTCAGTCTCTGAAGTCCTTGACTTTTTTTTTCCGGATTTTTACCAGCCACCAATTGCAAGTCTCTCGGTCACACCTCTCCAGTACTAGGTTCTTCACCCTGGTGTGGGCAGGGTTCTTGAAATTAAGGAGAGAGAGGACCGATGCTTCTAACCTTTGTCTTCTTCTGGCTTGCCAGACCTCTGCCTCTGCTTCAGAAAATCTTTCGGTCTCAGTGGCTTCACCAACCACTGTCTTGTTCTCTGTAGCTTCAGAGGACCTCTGACACGGGTCCATCTCAGTTTCAACTATAGAGTACTTCCCACCTGGTTTCACCACAGTTTTGACTTCAGTGCATTTCTCACATGGTTTCACCTCATCCCTTCCAGCTTTCTCTTCAGTGGCACCAGCTTCCTCATGTTTGGCTTCAGAGTCTTTGGCTCCTTCAGATTCTTGTCTAGAATCAGCTTCTCCTACTGTTTGGCTCTTCTCTGCAACTTCTTCAGGCTTACTCTTCTCTTCACCTGTAGCTTCAGTTGTGCCATTCTCTTTACTCATAGCTTTTGAGGTTGACTCTGGTTTAGCTTCTGCTTCAGAAGATTTCTCTGTCTCAGCATTACCTTCAGAATTTTTGGTCTGCTCAGGTTCAGAGGATTTCCCGCCTGACTCCTCCTTAGTCTCCACTTCAGAGGATTTCACACCAGGTTTCTGCTCAGTCCTAGCTTCAGGGGACTTCTTACAGGGCTTCACCTCAATCTTAGCATTAGAGGACTTTTTACCAGGCTTCAGAGAAAGCATCCCTGTATCCCGTAACTTCTGCCCCAGAAGCCTTTCTTGAGCCAATTCCCCCATAGCTTGGTCTCTGCTCTCTTTTAGGACTTCCTGGTCCTCTTCCTTTTTCTCACATTTTCGCTGCTTACACTGGAGCTTAGCGGACTTCATCCTCTCACTGTCAAGTAACTCTCTCAAGTCCCTGACAGTATCTTCCGAAGACAGCAATTGTTTCCTCAACTGTTCATTGTCCGCCAGAACAGCCACCTGCTCGTAGAGTGGCGCTCCCAGCAAAACCAAGGCAGCTACGTGGGACCTTCTGCGCATTTCGTTCTGCATTTCCAGGCTCTCTTTTAAGATCTTCATGTCATCTTCCAGCTTTATATATTTCAGCTGCTCACTCTTGAGTTTAGCAGAGTTCATCTTCTCACTGCCCAGCAACTGTTTCTTGGTTTTCTCTAACTCATTGATACATTTTCCACTCTCACCAATCTGTTCAGATAGATCTGAGATCTCCTGTTGCAAGTTCTTGTTTTCATGTTTCAGAGTCTCAACTTGTTTCAGGGCCTCCTCATTCTGCTCACGGAGCAAGTCATTGTCATGACGAGCAGATTGAAGAGCATGTGCAAGGGCATTCTTCGCCTTGACTTCCTCCTCAAGTTGTCTCTTAGCTTTAGAGACTTTCTCCAGATTGCTGGCAAGAGCCTCAACTTCCATCTTCATTTCATTCTTCGTTTTTTCTATTTTTTTCATGGCTACCAGCCTAGCCTTGTGATCACTCCACAGAGCCTGATATGCACCATGTAGAAGACTCACTTCTTCTTCCTGGAATGACATCCGCTTGGCCAGACTCTCCACTTCACTCTCCTTGCTGGTCACAAGACCCTGGGAGAGGGACAGTTCATCCTGCAGAGCCACAAACTCACTTCTGTGGTGATCCATGACTTTTTCCAGCTGAAGCCTCGCTTCTTGCTCTTTCTTAAAGTCAGCAAGTGATTTGTCCTTCTCCTCTGTCAAGCAATGTACCTCTTTTTCTTTTTCCATCAACTTCACAGAAACCATCTGCAGGGTTTCTTCCAGATTCTGGATCTGCTCCAGTTTTTTTTCAAGGCCAGCTCGTCTTTTCCGAGACCTTTTACTTACAGCGGTCTCCTCACTCTCGCTGTTAGACCTTGAGACATCCTCTGGTCCTCTGTCAGACACTCGACCCAGCTCTTCTCCATCTCTAGATGAAGTCTCCCCCTTTTTCGGGGTTGTGGCCACTTGTGCCTCATTATTATCATCAACAACAGGTGCCACTGACACCTGGCCCTCTTCCTCTCCCACCACGTTGGCAACTCAGGAGACTCTTGCTAAACACTCCCGTCGGACTGGCAATCCCTTTGTGGTAAGTTTGTTCAATGACTCTGGGCACCAGCGAATCCGGGTGATTCCCAAACAGTTCCTCTGAACTGTCTCTTGGCTCCTTGGCCTTGACTTTTCTTTTGTCTTGTCACAGTCTCTTCATGGCCTGGAAAAAACTAGTAGGGCTCCTGGGTCTGCAAAAATATGTGGTCCAGTGGTTCGACCTTCCTGGTTACGACCTCTCTCTAGTTCAGACACCACATCTTTTTCCCCTTAGGACTCTGTCTGTGACTGTAAGTGCAGCCCCCCAGCTCCACCGGTACTCTTTTCCGGAGTTTTGGTTTCTCCACAGCCATCTCTGTAGCTTCTTTTCCAGTCACCTCTTTATCTTGACTCGCGGACTGTTCTTCAGCTCCCCTAGTGGTCTGGCACACTCCCACCTGAGATATACCTAGGGTCTGCTGACACTCCCCGTCCTCAGCCTCTGTGGAGTTACTGTCCCCTGCTATGTGGTGTAAATCAAGTGTTGTGAGCCTATCAGGTGTTCCTGCTCTAGTCACCTGACTATCTTCCCACAGCTGCGGAAAAAATGGAAAATCCTTCCCCAGCACTGCTTCATACTCTTAGGTAGGCTCAATTGCAACCTTATGACTTATGGTACCATAGGGAGTAGAAATACACACATTAACTGTTTTATAACCCCAGATACCGGCTTGTATATACACTACAGCAGGGTCTGGCTTTCTGCCGCTGGTCTTTACCAGAGTTATTACAAATTTTGGATCTAACAAAACCATCATCTTTTTACCTTCTATTTCCAGCTCACAAAGGTTTTCTTTTGTCCTGTGCGAGGTGGCGACAGTACTCTTTACATCGGAACACATTAACATAAGTGCTTCAAGAAAAACATTATCAGCCTGCATGGGTTCACAATATACAGCACCATTCACACAGTCGAGTAGAGACCCCCCCAGTCCTCACTACTTACGGAACCTTTGTGCGTGAACTCTGAGGTGCACTCTCAGCATCCCACAGCTGCCAGAAATATGGAAAGTCTCTGCCCAGTGCAATTTCCACTGTAAGTTCCGCACATACCTCCATCATATGGCTTACCAAAACATGTATCAAAGGTAATTTGAACAGTCTTACTGGGCGCCGGGCGGGACTTCACAAATGGAATTATTTCTGGCATAATCCGAGATACAGTCTGGCAACAATCCAAGTTCACCCACAGTGGGATTCCGCCCACCAACAACTCACGGGACCTCGGCTTCATTCTGGCGACCACCGGTTGTGGCCCACGTCGGTTGCCCCCAGCAACGGCCTGCCGATGTCCTTTTTCCAGGAAAAAAATCTCGATCCGTTGCCCCGAGCAATGCTCCTCCACAGACTCGCTCACTCTCATACTTGGCTCGCTCGCTCGCATATCTGGCTTGCTCGCACGCATATCTGGCTCGCTCGCTTTCATATCTGGCTCGCTCGCATGCTCTCATGTCTCGCTCGCTTGCTCTCACGTCTCGCTCGCTCTCATATCTGGCTCGCTCGCTCACAAATCTGGCTCGCTCGCTCTCATATCTGGCTCGCTCTCATATCTGGCTCGCTCGCTTGCTCTCATATCTGGCTCGCTCGCTCTCATGTCTGGCTCGCTCGCTCTCATATCTGGATTGCTCGCTTGCTCTCATATCTGGCTCGCTCGCTTGCTTCCTTGTCTGGCTCGCTCTCTTATCTGGCTCGCTCGCATATCTGGCTCGCTCGCTCTCACATCTGGCTTGCTAGCTTGCTCTCATATCTGGCTCGCTCGCTTGCTCTCTTGTTTGGTTCGCTCTCTTATCTGGCTCGCTCTCATATCTGGCTTGCTCGCTTGCTCTCATATCTGGCTCGCTCGCTTGCTCTCATATCTGGCTCACTCGCTTGCTCTCTTGTCTGGCTCGCTCTTCTATCTGGCTCGCTCTTCTATCTGGCAAGCTCGCTCTCACATCTGGCTCGCTCGTTTGCTCTCATATCTGGCTCGCTTGCGCTCTTGTCTGGCTCGCTCTCTTATCTGGCTGGCTCGCATATCTTGCTCGCTAGCTCTCACATCTGGCTCGCTCTCTTGTTCTCATATCTGGCTCGCTCGCTTGCTCTCTTGTCTGACTCGCTCTCTTGTCTGTCTCGCTCTCACATCTGGCTCGCTCGCTTGCTCTCATATCTGGCTCGCTTGCTCTCTTGTGTGGCTTGCTCTCTTATCTGGCTCGCTCGCTCTCATATCTGGCTCGCTCGCTTGCTCTCATGTCTGCCTCGCTCGCTCTCATATCTGGATCACTCGCTTGCTCTCATGTCTGGCTCGCTCGCTCTCTTATCTTGCTCGCTCGCTTGCTCTCTTGTCTGGTTCGCTCTCTTAACTGGCTCGGTCTCATATCTGGCTTGCTAGCTTGCTCTCATATCTGGCTCGCTCGCTTGCTCTCTTGTCTGTCTCGCTCTCTTTTATGGCTCGCTCGCATATCTGGCTCGCTCGCTCTCACATCTGGCTCGCTCGCTTGCTCTCTTGTCTGGCTCGCTCTCTTATCTGGCCCGCTTGAATATATGGCTCACTCGCTCTCACATCTGGCTGGCTCGCTTGCTCTCATATCTGGCTCGCTTGCTTGCTCTCTTGTCTGGCTCGCTCTCTTATCTGGCTCATCTCATATCTGGCTTGCTAGCTTGCTCTCATATCTGGCTCGCTCGCTTGCTCTCTTGTCTGTCTCACTCTCTTTTATGGCTCACTCGCATATCTGGCTCGCTCGCTCTCACATCTGACTCGCTCGCTTGCTCTCTTGTCTGGCTCGCTCTCTTATCTGGCTCGCTCGCATATCTGGCTCGCTCGCTCTCATATCTTGCTCGCTCGCTCTCATATCTGGCTTGCTCACTTACTCTCATGCCTGGCTCGCTCGCTCTCATATCTGGCTCGCTCGCTTGCTCTCATGTCTGGCTCGCTCGCTCTCATATCTGGCTCGCTCGCTTGCTCTCTTGTCTGGTTCGCTCTCTTATCTGTCTCGCTCTCATATCTGACTTGCTCGCTTGCTCTCACATCTGGCGTCACTCGCTTGCTCTCATATCTGGCTCGCTCGCTCGCTTGCTCTCTTGTCTTGCTCGCTCTCTTATCTGTCTCGCTCTCATATCTGAATTGCTCGCTTGCTCTCACATCTGGCTCACTCGCTTGCTCTCACATCTGGCTCGCTCGCTTGCTCTCATATCTGGCTCGCTCTCTTATCTGGCTTGCTCACTAGCATATCTGGCTCGCTCGCTTGCTCTCTTGTCTGGCTTGTTCTCTTATCTGGCTCGCTCGCTCTCATATCTGGCTCGCTCGCTTGCTCTCATGTCTGGCTCGCTCGCTCTCATATCTGGCTCGCTCGCTTGGGCTCATGTCTGGCTCGCTCACTCTCATATCTGGCTCGCTCGCTTGCTCTCATGTCTGGCTCGCTCGCTCTCAGATCTGGTTCGCTCGCTTGCTCTCATTTCTTGCTCACTTGCTCTCATATCTGGCTCGCTCGATTGCTCTCTTGTCTGGCTCGCTCTCTTAAATGGCTCGCTCGCTCGCATATCTGGCTCACTCGCTTGCTCTCATAACTAGCTCGCTCGCTTGCACTCTTGTCTGGCTCGCTCTCTTATCTGGCTCGCTCGCTTGCATATCTGGCTAGCTCGCTCTCATATCTGTCTCGCTCGCTTGCTCTCATGTCTGGCTCGCTCGCTCTCATATCTGGATCGCTCGCTCACATATCTGTCTCGCTCGCTTGCTCTCTTGTCTGGTTCGCTCTCTTATCTGGCTCGCTCTCATATCTGGCTTGCTCGCTTGCACTCATATCTGGCTCGCTCGCCTGCTCTCATATCTGGCTCGCTCGCTTTCTCTCTTGTCTGGCTCGCTCTCTTATCTGGCTCGCTCGCATATCTGGCTCGCTCGCATATCTGGCTCGCTTGCTCTCACATCTGGTTTGCTCGCTTGTTCTCATATCTGGCTAGCTCGTTTTCTCTTTTGCCTGGCTCACTCGCATATCTTATGTGGCTCGCTCGCATATTTGGCTAGCTCGCTCTCATATCTGGCTCGCTCGCTTGCTCTCATATCTGTCTAGCTCGCTTGCTCTCATATCTGGCTCGCTCGCTTGCTCTCTTGTCTGGTTCGCTCTCTTATTTGGCTTGCTCGCATATCTGGCTCGCTCGCTCTCACATCTGGCTCGCTCGCTTGCTCTCATATCTGGCTCGCTCGTTTGCTCTCTTGTCTGGCTCGCTCTCTTATTTGCTCGCTCGCATATCTGGCTCGCTCGCTCTCAAATCTGGCTCGCTCGCTTGCTCTCATATCTGGCTTGCTCGCTTGCTCTCATATCCAGCTCGCTCGCTTGCTCTCATATCTTGCTCGCTCGCTTGCTCTCTTGTCTGGCTCGCTCTCTTATCTGGCTCTCTCGCATATCTGGCTCGCTCGCTCTCACATCTAGCTGGCTCGCTTGCTCTCATATCTGGCTCGCTTGCTCTCTTGTCTGGCTCGCTCTCTTATCTGGCTCGCTCTTATATCTGCCTTGCTAGCTCGCTCTCATATCTGGCTCGCTCGCTTGCTCTCTTGTCTGTCTCGCTCTCTTTTATGGCTCGCTCGCATATCTGGCTAGCTTGCTCTCACATCTGGCTCGCTCGCTTGCTCTCTTGTCTGGCTCGCTCTCTTATCTGGCTCGCTCGCTCGCATATCTGGCTCGCTCGCTCTCATGTCTGGCTCGCTCGCTCTCATATCTGGCTTGCTCGCTTGCTCTCATATCTGGCTCGCTCGCTTACTCTCATATCTGGCTCGCTCGCTTGCTCTCTTGTCTGGCTCACTCTCTTATCTGGCTCGCTCGCATATCTGGCTCGCTCGCTCTCAAATCTGGCTCGCTCGCTTGCTCTCATATCTGGCTTGCACGCTTGCTCCCATATCTGGCTCGCTCGCTTGCTCTCATATCTGGCTCGCTCGCTTTTTCTCATATCTGGCTCGCTCGCTTGCTCTCTTGTCTGGCTCGCTCTCTTATCTGGCTCGCTCTCTTATCTGGCTCGCTCGCATATCTGGCTCGCTCGCTCTCAAATCTGGCTCGCTCGCTTGCTCTCATATTTGGCTAGCTCGCTTTCTCTCTTGTCTTGCTCGCTCTCATATCTGGCTCGCTCGCTCTCATATCTGGCTGGTTCGCTTGCTCTCATATCTGGCTCGCTCGCTTGCTCTCTTGTCTGGCTCACTCTCTTATCTGGCTTGCTCGCTAGCATATCTGGCTCGCACGCTTGCTCTCTTGTCTGGCTTGCTCTCTTATCTGTCTCGCTCTCACATCTGGCTCGCTCGCTTGCTCTCATATCTGGCTCGCTCGCTTGCTCTCTTGTCTGGCTCACTCTCTTATCTGGCTCGCTCGCTAGCATATCTGGCTTGCACGCTTGCTCTTTTGTCTGGCTTGCTCTCTTATCTGGCTCGCTCGCTCTCATATCTGGCTCGCTTGCTTGCTCTCATATCTGGCTTGCTCGCTTTCTCTCTTGTCTGGCTCGCTCTCTTATCTGGCTCGCTCACATATCTGGCTCGCTCGCTCTCACATCTAGCTGGCTCGCTTGCTCTCATATTTGGCTCGCTCGCTTGCTCTCTTGTCTGGCTCGCTCTCTTATCTGGCTCGCTCTCATATCTGGCTTGCTAGCTTGCTCTGATATCTGGCTCCCTCGCTTGCTCTCTTGTCTGTCTCGTTCGCTTGCTCTCATATCTGGCTCGCTCGCTTTTTCTCATATCTGGCTCGCTCGCTTGCTCTCTTGTCTGGCTCGCTCTCTTCTCTGGCTCGCTCGCATATCTGGCTCGCTCGCTCTCTTGTCTGGCACGCTCACTTGCTCTCATATTTGGCTAGCTCGCTTTCTCTCTTGTCTTGCTCACTCTCATATCTGGCTCGCTCGCTCTCATATCTGGCTGGTTCGCCTACTCTCATATCTGGCTCGCTCACTTGCTCTCTTGTCTGGCTCGCTCTCTTATCTGGCTTGCTCGCTAGCATATCTGGCTCGCACGCTTGCTCTCTTGTCTGGCTTGCTCTCTTATCTGTCTCGCTCTCACATCTGGCTCGCTCGCTTGCTCTCATATCTGGCTCGCTCGCTTGCTCTCTTGTCTGGCTCGCTCTCTTATCTGGCTTGCTCGTTAGCATATCTGGCTCGCACGCTTGCTCTCTTGTCTGGCTTGCTCTCTTATCTGGCTCGATCGCTCTCATATCTGGCTCGCTCGCTTGCTCTCATGTCTGGCTCGCTCGCTCTCATATCTGGCTTTCTCACTTGCTCTCTTGTATGGTCGCTCTCTTATCTGGCTCGCTCTCATATCTGGCTCGCTCGCTTGTTCTCATATCTGGCTCGCTCGCTTGCTCTCTTGTCTGGCTCGCTCTCTTATCTGGCTCGCTCGCATATCTGGCTCGCTCGCTCTCATATCTGGCTCGCTCGCTTGCTCTCATATTTGGCTAGCTCTCTTTCTCTCTTGTCTTGCTCGCTCTCTTATCTGGCTCGCTCGCTCTCATATCTGGCTGGTTCGCTTGCTCTCATATCTGGCTCGCTCGCTTGCTCTCTTGTCTGGCTTGCTCTCTTATCTGGCTCGCTCGCTCTCATATCTGGCTCGCTTGCTTGCTCTCATATCTGGCTCGCTCGCTTGCTCTCTTGTCTGGCTCGCTCTCTTATCTGGCTCGCTCACATATCTGGCTCGCTCGCTCTCTCATCTAGCTGGCTCGCTTGCTCTCATATTTGGCTCGCTCGCTTGCTCTCTTGTCTGGCTCGCTCTCTTATCTGGCTTGCTCGCTAGCATATCTGGCTCGCACGCTTGCTCTCTTGTCTGGCTTGCTCTCTTATCTGTCTCGCTCTCACATCTGGCTCGCTCGCTTGCTCTCATATCTGGCTCGCTCGCTTGCTCTCTTGTCTGGCTCACTCTCTTATCTGGCTCGCTCGCTAGCATATCTGGCTTGCACGCTTGCTCTTTTGTCTGGCTTGCTCTCTTATCTGGCTCGCTCGCTCTCATATCTGGCTCGCTTGCTTGCTCTCATATCTGGCTTGCTCGCTTTCTCTCTTGTCTGGCTCGCTCTCTTATCTGGCTCGCTCACATATCTGGCTCGCTCGCTCTCACATCTAGCTGGCTCGCTTGCTCTCATATTTGGCTCGCTCGCTTGCTCTCTTGTCTGGCTCGCTCTCTTATCTGGCTCGCTCTCATATCTGGCTTGCTAGCTTGCTCTGATATCTGGCTCCCTCGCTTGCTCTCTTGTCTGTCTCGCTCGCTTGCTCTCATATCTGGCTCGCTCGCTTTTTCTCATATCTGGCTCGCTCGCTTGCTCTCTTGTCTGGCTCGCTCTCTTCTCTGGCTCGCTCGCATATCTGGCTCGCTCGCTCTCTTGTCTGGCACGCTCACTTGCTCTCATATTTGGCTAGCTCGCTTTCTCTCTTGTCTTGCTCACTCTCATATCTGGCTCGCTCGCTCTCATATCTGGCTGGTTCGCCTACTCTCATATCTGGCTCGCTCACTTGCTCTCTTGTCTGGCTCGCTCTCTTATCTGGCTTGCTCGCTAGCATATCTGGCTCGCACGCTTGCTCTCTTGTCTGGCTTGCTCTCTTATCTGTCTCGCTCTCACATCTGGCTCGCTCGCTTGCTCTCATATCTGGCTCGCTCGCTTGCTCTCTTGTCTGGCTCGCTCTCTTATCTGGCTTGCTCGTTAGCATATCTGGCTTGCACGCTTGCTCTCTTGTCTGGCTTGCTCTCTTATCTGGCTCGATCGCTCTCATATCTGGCTCGCTCGCTTGCTCTCATGTCTGGCTCGCTCGCTCTCATATCTGGCTTTCTCACTTGCTCTCTTGTATGGTCGCTCTCTTATCTGGCTCGCTCTCATATCTGGCTCGCTCGCTTGTTCTCATATCTGGCTCGCTCGCTTGCTCTCTTGTCTGGCTCGCTCTCTTATCTGGCTCGCTCGCATATCTGGCTCGCTCGCTCTCATATCTGGCTCGCTCGCTTGCTCTCATATTTGGCTAGCTCTCTTTCTCTCTTGTCTTGCTCGCTCTCTTATCTGGCTCGCTCGCTCTCATATCTGGCTGGTTCGCTTGCTCTCATATCTGGCTCGCTCGCTTGCTCTCTTGTCTGGCTCGCTCTCTTATCTGGCTCGCTCGCTAGCATATCTGGCTTGCACGCTTGCTCTCTTGTCTGGCTTGCTCTCTTATCTGGCTCGCTCGCTCTCATATCTGGCTCGCTTGCTTGCTCTCATATCTGGCTCGCTCGCTTGCTCTCTTGTCTGGCTCGCTCTCTTATCTGGCTCGCTCACATATCTGGCTCGCTCGCTCTCTCATCTAGCTGGCTCGCTTGCTCTCATATTTGGCTCGCTCGCTTGCTCTCTTGTCTGGCTCGCTCTCTTATCTGGCTCGCTCTCATATCTGGCTTGCTCGCTTGCTCTCATATCTGGCTCGCTCGCTTGCTCTCTTGTCTGGCTCGCTCTCTTATTTGCTCGCTCGCCTATCTGGCTCGCTCGCTCTCACATCTGGCTCGCTCGCTTGCTCTCATATCTGGCTTGCTCGCTTGCTCTCTTGTCTGGCTCGCTCTCTTATCAGGCTCGCTCGCATATCTGGCTCGCTCGCTCTCACATCTGGCTCACTCGCTTGCTCTCATATCTGGCTTGCTCGCTTGCGCTCTTGTCTGGCTCGCTCGCATATCTGGATCACTCGCTTGCTCTCATATCTGGCTCGCTCGCTTGCGCTCATGTCTGGCTCGCTCACTTTCATATCTGGCTCGCTCGCTTGCTCTCATATCTGGCACGCTCGCTTGCTCTCTTGTCTGGCTCGCTCTCTTATCTGGCTCGCTCGCATATCTGGCTCGCTCGCTCTCACATCTGGCTGGCTTGCTTGCTCTCATATCTGGCTCGCTCGCTTGCTCTCATATCTGGCTCGCTCGCTTGCTCACTTGTCTGGTTCGCTCTCATATCTGGCTTGCTAGCTTGCTCTCATATCTGGCTCTCTCGCTTGCTCTCTTGTCTGTCTCGCTCTCTTTTATGGCTCGCTTGCATATCTGGCTTGCTTGCTCTCAAATCTGGCTCGCTCGCTTGCTCTCATATCTGGCTTGTTCGCTTGCTCTCATATCCGGCTCGCTCGCTTGCTCTCATATCTGGCTCGCTCGCTTGCTCTCTTGTCTGGCTCGCTCTCTTATCTGGCTCGCTCGCATATCTGGCTCGCTCGCTCTCAAATCTGGCTCGCTCGCTTGCTCTCATATCTGGCTAGCTCGCTTGCTCTCTTGTCTGGCTCGCTCTCTTATCTGGCTCGCTCGCATATCTGGCTCGCTCGCTCTCACATCTGGCTGGCTCGCATGCTCTCATTTCTGGCTGGCTCGCTTGCTCTCATTTCTGGCTCGCTCGCTTGCTCTCATATCTGGCTCGCTCGCTTGCTCTCATATCTGGCTCGCTCGCTTGCTCTCTTGTCTGGCTCGCTCTCTTATCTGGCTAGCTCGCATACCTGGCTCGCTCGCTCTCACATCTAGCTGGCTCGCTTGCTCTCATATCTGGCTCGCTCACTTGCTCTCTTGTCTGGCTCGCTCTCTTATCTGGCTCGCTCTCATATCTGGCTTGCTAGCTTGCTCTCATATCTGGCTCGCTCGCTTGCTCTCGTCTGTCTTGCTCTCTTTTATGGCTCGCTCGCATATCTGGCTCGCTCGCTCTCACATCTGGCTCGCTCGCTTGCTCTCTTGTCTGGCTCGCTCTCTTATCTGGCTCGCTCGCTCGCATATCTGGCTCGCTCGCTCTCATGTCTGGCTCGCTCGCTCTCATATCTGGCTGGCTCGCTCGCTCTCATATCTTGCTTGCTCGCTTGCTCTCATATCTGGCTCGCTCGCTATCTCTCATATCTGGCTCGCTCGCTTGCTCTCTTGTCTGGCTCGCTCTCTTATCTGGCTCGCTCGCATATCTGGCTCGCTCACTTGCTCTCAAATCTGGCTCGCTCGCTTGCTCTCATATGTGGCTTGCTCTCTTGTCTGTCTCGCTCTCTTTTATGGCTCGCTCGCTCTCACATCTGGCTCGCTCGCTTGCTCTCTTGTCTGGCTCGCTCTCTTATATGGCTCGCTCGCTCGCATATCTGGCTTGCTCGCTCTCATGTCTGGCTCGCTCGCTCTCATATCTGGCTTGCTCGCTTGCTCTCATATCTGGCTCGCTCGCTATCTCTCATATCTGGCTCGCTTGTTTGCTTTCTTGTCTGGCTCGCTCTCTTATCTGGCTCGCTCGAATATCTGTCTCGCTCGCTTGCTCTTATATCTGGCTTGCTCCCAAATCTGGCTCGCTCGCTTGCTCTCATATCTGGCTTGCTCTCTTGCTCTCATATCTGGCTCGCTCTCTTATATGGCTTGCTCGCATATCTGGCTCGCTCGCTCTCACATCTGGCTGGCTTGCTTGCTCTCATATCTGGCTCGCTCTCTTGCTCTCATATCTGGCTCGCTCGCTTGCTGTCTTGTCTGGCTCGCTCTCTTTTATGGCTCGCTCGCTCTCAAATCTGTCTCGCTCGCTTGCTCTCATATCTGGCTTGCTCGCTTTCTCTCATATCCGGCTTGCTCGCTTGTTCTCATATCTGGCTCGCTCGCTTGCTCTCTTGTCTGGCTCGCTCCCTTATCTGGCTCGCTCGCATATCTGGCTCGCTCGCTCTCAAATCTGGCTCGCTCGCTTGCTCTCATATCTGGCTAGCTCGCTTGCTCTCTTGTCTTGCTCGCTCTCTTATCTGGCTCGCTCGCTTTCATATCTGGCTGGCTCGCTTGCTCTCATATCTGGCTCGCTCGCTTGCTCTCTTGTCTGGCTCGCTCTCTTATCTGGTTTGCTCGCTAGCATTTCTGGCTCGCACGCTTGCTCTCTTGTCTGGCTTGCTCTCTTATCTGGCTCGCTCGCTTTCATATCTGGCTCGCTCACTTGCTCTCATGTCTGGCTCGCTCGCTTGCTCTCATGTCTGGTTCGCTCGCTCTCATATCTGGCTTTCTCGCTTGCTCTCTTGTCTGGCTCCCTCTCTTATCTGGCTCGCTCGCATATCTGGCTCGCTCGCATATCTGGAGCGCTCGCTCTCACATCTGGCTGGCTCGCTTGCTCTAATTTCTGGCTGGCTCGCTTGCTCTCATATCTGGCTCGCTCGCTTGCTCTCTTGTCTGTCTCACTCTCTTTAATGGCTCGTTTGCATAACTGGCTCGCTCGCTTGCTCTCATATCTGGCTTGCTAGCTCACTCTCATATCTGGCTTGCTCGCTTGCTCTCATATTCGGCTCGCTCGCTTGCTCTCATATCTGGCTCGCTCGCTTGCTCTCTTGTCTGGCTCGCTCTCTTAACTGGCTCGCTCGCATATCTTGCTCGCTCGCTCTCAAATCTGGCTCGCTCGCTTGCTCTCATATCTGGCTAGCTCGCTTGCTCTCTTGTCTTGCTCGCTCTCTTATCTGGCTCGCTCGCTCTCATATCTGGCTGGCTCGCTTGCTCTCATATCTGGCTCGCTCGCTTGCTCTCTTGTCTGGCTCGCTCTCTTATCTGGCTTGCTCGCTAGCATATCTGGCTCGCACGCTTGCTCTCTTGTCTGGCTTGCTCTCTTATCTGGCTCGCTCGCTCTCATATCTGGCTCGCTCGCTTGCTCTCATGTCTGGCTCGCTCTCATATCTGGCTTTCTCGCTTGCTCTCTTGTCTGGCTCGCTCTCTTATCTGGCTCGCTCGCATACCTGGCTCGCTCGCTCTCACATCTAGCTGGCTCGCTTGCTCTCATATCTGGCTCGCTTGCTCTCTTGTCTGGCTTGCTCTCTTATCTGGCTCGCTCTTATATCTGCCTTGCTAGCTCGCTCTCATATCTGGCTCGCTCGCTTGCTCTCTTGTCTGTCTCGCTCTCTTTTATGGCTCGCTCGCATATCTGGCTAGCTTGCTCTCACATCTGGCTCGCTCGCTTGCTCTCTTGTCTGGCTCGCTCTCTTATCTGGCTCGCTCGCTCGCATATCTGGCTCGCTCGCTCTCATGTCTGGCTCGCTTCGCTCTCATATCTGGCTTGCTCGCTTGCTCTCATATCTGGCTCGCTCGCTTACTCTCATATCTGGCTCGCTCGCTTGCTCTCTTGTCTGGCTCACTCTCTTATCTGGCTCGCTCGCATATCTGGCTCGCTCGCTCTCAAATCTGGCTTGCTCGCTTGCTCTCATATCTGGCTTGCTCGCTTGCTCTCATATCTGGCTCGCTCGCTTGCTCTCAAATCTGGCTCGCTCGCTTTTTCTCATATCTGGCTCGCTCGCTTGCTCTCTTGTCTGGCTCGCTCTCTTCTCTGGCTCGCTCGCATATCTGGCTCGCTCGCTCTCAAATCTGGCTTGCTCGCTTGCTCTCATATCTGGCTTGCTCGCTTGCTCTCATATCTGGCGCGCTCGCTTGCTCTCATATCTGGCTCGCTCGCTTGCTCTCATATTTGGCTAGCTCGCTTTCTCTCTTGTCTTGCTCGCTCTCATATCTGGCTCGCTCGTTCTCATATCTGGCTGGTTCGATTGCTCTCATATCTGGCTCGCTCGCTTGCTCTCTTGTCTGGCTCGCTCTCTTATCTGGCTTGCTCGCTAGCATATCTGGCTCGCACGCTTGCTCTCTTATCTGGCTCGATCGCTCTCATAACTGGCTCGCTCGCTTGCTCTCATGTCTGGCTCGCTTGCTTGCTCTCATATCTGGCTCGCTCGCTTGCTCTCTTATCTGGCTCGATCGCTCTCATATCTGGCTCGCTCGCTTGCTCTCATATCCGGCTCGCTCGCTTGCTCTCATATCTGGCTCGCTCGCTTGCTCTCTTGTCTGGGTCGCTCTCTTATCAGGCTCGCTCTCATATCTGGCTCGCTTGCTCTCCTGTCTGGCTCGCTCTCTTATCTGGCTCGCTCTAATATCTGCCTTGCTAGCTCGCTCTCATATCTGGCTCGCTCGCTTGCTCTCTTGTCTGTCTCGCTCTCTTTTATGGCTCGCTCGCATATCTGGCTAGCTTGCTCTCACATCTGGCTCGCTCGCTTGCTCTCTTGTCTGGCTCGCTCTCTTATCTGGCTCGCTCGCTCGCATATCTGGCTCGCTCGCTCTCATGTCTGGCTCGCTCGCTCTCATATCTGGCTTGCTCGCTTGCTCTCATATCTGGCTCGCTCGCTTACTCTCATATCTGGCTCGCTCGCTTGCTCTCTTGTCTGGCTTGCTCTCTTATCTGTCTCGCTCTCACATCTGGCTCGCTCGCTTGCTCTCATATCTGGCTCGCTCGCTTGCTCTTTTGTCTGGCTCGCTCTCTTATCTGGCTTGCTCGCTAGCATTTCTGGCTCGCACGCTTGCTCTCTTATCTGGCTCGATCGCTCTCATATCTGGCTCGCTCGCTTGCTCTCATGTCTGGCTCGCTCGCTCTCATATCTGGCTTACTCGCTTGCTCTCTTGTCTGGCTCGCTCTCTTATCTGGCTCGCTCTCATACCTGGCTCGCTCGCTCTCACATCTAGCTGTCTCCCTTGCTCTCATATCTGGCTCGCTTGCTCTCCTGTCTGGCTCGCTCTCTTATCTGGCTCGCTCTTATATCTGCCTTGCTAGCTCGCTCTCATATCTGGCTCGCTCGCTTGCTCTCTTGTCTGTCTCGCTCTCTTTTATCGCTCGCACGCATATCTGGCTCCCTTGCTCTCACATCTGGCTCGCTCGCTTGCTCTCTTGTCTGGCTCGCTCTCTTATCTGGCTCGCTCGCTCGCATATCTGGCTCGCTCGCTCTCATGTCTGGCTCGCTCGCTCTCATATCTGGCTTGCTCGCTTGCTCTCATATCTGGCTTGCTCGCTTGCTCTCATATCTGGCTCGCTCGCTTGTTCTCATATCTGGCTCGCTCGCTTGCTCTCTTGTCTGGCTCGCTCTCTTATCTGGCTCGCTCGCATATCTGGCTCGCTCGCTCTCATATCTGGCTGGTTCGCTTGCTCTCATATCTGGCTCGCTCGCTTGCTCTCCTGTCTGGCTCGCTCTCTTATCTGGCTTGCTCGCTAGCATATCTGGCTTGCACGCTTGCTCTTTTGTCTGGCTTGCTCTCTTATCTGGCTCGCTCGCTCTCATATCTGGCTCGCTTGCTTGCTCTCATATCTGGCTCGCTCGCTTGCTCTCTTGTCTGGCTCGCTCTCTTATCTGGCTCGCTCACATATCTGGCTCGCTCGCTCTCACATCTAGCTGGCTCGCTTGCTCTCATATTTGGCTCGCTCGCTTGCTCTCTTGTCTGGCTCGCTCTCTTATCTGGCTCGCTCTCATATCTGGCTTGCTAGCTTGCTCTCTTGTCTGGCTCGCTCTCTTATCTGGCTCGCTCACATATCTGGCTCGCTCGCTTGCTCTCTTGTCTGGCTCGCTCTCTTATCTGGCTCGCTCACATATCTGGCTCGCTCGCTCTCACATCTAGCTGGCTCGCTTGCTCTCATATCTGGCTCGCTTGCTCTCTTGTCTGTCTCGCTCTCTTTTATGGCTCGCTCGCATATCTGGTTCGCTCGCTCTCATATCTTATTCGCTCCGTCTCATGTCTGGCTCGCTCGCTCTCATATCTGGCTTGCTCGCTTGCTCTCATATCTGGCTCGCTCGCTTGCTCTCTTGTCTGGCTCGCTCTCTTATCTGGCTCGCTCGCATATCTTGCGCGCTCACTCTCAAATCTGGCTCGCTTGCTTGCTCTCATATCTGGCTAGCTCGCTTGCTCTCATATGTGGCTCTCTTGCTCTCATATCTGGCTCGCTTGCTTGCTTAATTGTCTGGCTCGCTCTCTTATCTGGCTAGCTCTCTCTCACATCTGGCTTGCTCGCTGCTCTCTTGTCTGGCTCGCTCTCTTATCTGGCTCGCTCGCATATCTTGCTCGCTCGCTCTCACATCTGGCTCGCTCGCTTGCTCTCAAATGTGGCTAGCTCGCTTGCTCTCTTGTCTTGCTCGCTCTCTTATCTGGCTCGCTCGCTCTTATATCTGGCTGGCTCGCTTGCTCTCATATCTGGCTCGCTCGTTTGCTCTCTTGTCTGGCTCGCTCTCTTATCTGGTTTGCTCGCTAGCATATCTGGCTCGCACGCTTGCTCTCTTGTCTGGCTTGCTCGCTTGCTCTCATATCTGGCTTGCTCGCTTGCTCTCATATCTGGCTCGCTCGCTTGTTCTCATATCTGGCTCGCTCGCTTGCTCTCTTGTCTGGCTCGCTCTCTTATCTGGCTCGCTCGCATATCTGGCTCGCTCGCTCTCATATCTGGCTGGTTCGCTTGCTCTCATATCTGGCTCGCTCGCTTGCTCTCCTGTCTGGCTCGCTCTCTTATCTGGCTTGCTCGCTAGCATATCTGGCTTGCACGCTTGCTCTTTTGTCTGGCTTGCTCTCTTATCTGGCTCGCTCGCTCTCATATCTGGCTCGCTCGCTTGCTCTCATATCTGGCTTGCTCGCTTGCTCTCTTGTCTGGCTCGCTCTCTTATCTGGCTCGCTCACATATCTGGCTCGCTCGCTCTCACATCTAGCTGGCTCGCTTGCTCTCATATTTGGCTCGCTCGCTTGCTCTCTTGTCTGGCTCGCTCTCTTATCTGGCTCGCTCTCATATCTGGCTTGCTAGCTTGCTCTCATATCTGGCTCGCTCGCTTGCTCTCTTGTCTGTCTCGCTCTCTTTTATGGCTCGCTCGCATATCTGGTTCGCTCGCTCTCATATCTTATTCGCTCCGTCTCATGTCTGGCTCGCTCGCTCTCATATCTGGCTTGCTCGCTTGCTCTCATATCTGGCTCGCTCGCTTGCTCTCTTGTCTGGCACGCTCTCTTATCTGGCTCGCTCGCATATCTTGCGCGCTCACTCTCAAATCTGGCTCGCTTGCTTGCTCTCATATCTGGCTAGCTCGCTTGCTCTCATATGTGGCTCTCTTGCTCTCATCTGGCTCGCTTGCTTGCTGGCTAGCTCTCTCTCACATCTGGCTTGCTCGCTGCTCTCTTGTCTGGATCGCTCTCTTATCTGGCTCGCTCGCATATCTTGCTCGCTCGCTCTCACATCTGGCTCGCTCGCTTGCTCTCAAATGTGGCTAGCTCGCTTGCTCTCTTGTCTTGCTCGCTCTCTTATCTGGCTCGCTCGCTCTTATATCTGGCTGGCTCGCTTGCTCTCATATCTGGCTCGCTCGCTTGCTCTCTTGTCTGGCTCGCTCTCTTATCTGGTTTGCTCGCTAGCATATCTGGCTCGCACGCTTGCTCTCTTGTCTGGCTTGCTCTCTTATCTGGCTTGCTCGCTTTCATATCTGGCTCGCTCGCTTGCTCTCATGTCTGGCTCGCTCGCTCTCATATCTGGCTTTCTCGCTTGCTCTCTTGTCTGGCTCGCTCTCTAATCTGGCTTGCTCGCATATCTGGCTCGCTCTTATATCTGCCTTGCTAGCTCGCTCTCATATCTGGCTCGCTCGCTTGCTCTCTTGTCTGTCTCGCTCTCTTTTATGGCTCGCTCGCATATCTGGCTAGCTTGCTCTCACATCTGGCTCGCTCGCTTGCTCTCTTGTCTGGCTCGCTCTCTTATCTGGCTCGCTCGCTCGCATATCTGGCTCGCTCGCTCTCATGTCTGGCTCGCTTCGCTCTCATATCTGGCTTGCTCGCTTGCTCTCATATCTGGCTCGCTCGCTTACTCTCATATCTGGCTCGCTCGCTTGCTCTCTTGTCTGGCTCACTCTCTTATCTGGCTCGCTCGCATATCTGGCTCGCTCGCTCTCAAATCTGGCTTGCTCGCTTGCTTTCATATCTGGCTTGCTCGCTTGCTCTCATATCTGGCTCGCTCGCTTGCTCTCATATCTGGCTCGCTCGCTTTTTCTCATATCTGGCTCGCTCGCTTGCTCTCTTGTCTGGCTCGCTCTCTTCTCTGGCTCGCTCGCATATCTGGCTCGCTCGCTCTCAAATCTGGCTTGCTCGCTTGCTCTCATATTTGGCTTGCTCGCTTGCTCTCATATCTGGCTCGCTCGCTTGCTCTCATATCTGGCTCGCTCGCTTGCTCTCATATTTGGCTAGCTCGCTTTCTCTCTTGTCTTGCTCGCTCTCATATCTGGCTCGCTCGCTCTCATATCTGGCTGGTTCGATTGCTCTCATATCTGGCTCGCTCGCTTGCTCTCTTGTCTGGCTCGCTCTCTTATCTGGCTTGCTCGCTAGCATATCTGGCTTGCACGCTTGCTCTCTTGTCTGGCTTGCTCTCTTATCTGTCTCGCTCTCACATCTGGCTCGCTCGCTTGCTCTCATATCTGGCTCGCTCACTTGCTCTCTTGTCTGGCTCGCTCTCTTATCTGGCTTGCTCGCTAGCATATCTGGCTCGCACGCTTGCTCTCTTATCTGGCTCGATCGCTCTCATATCTGGCTCGCTCGCTTGCTCTCATGTCTGGCTCGCTCGCTTGCTCTCATATCTGGCTCGCTCGCTTGCTCTCTTATCTGGCTCGATCGCTCTCATATCTGGCTCGCTCGCTTGCTCTCATATCCGGCTCGCTAGCTTGCTCTCATATCTGGCTCGGTCGCTTGCTCTCTTGTCTGGCTTGCTCTCTTATCTGGCTTGCTCGCTTTCATATCTGGCTCGCTCGCTTGCTCTCATGTCTGGCTCGCTCGCTCTCATATCTGGCTTTCTCGCTTGCTCTCTTGTCTGGCTCGCTCTCTTATCTGGCTTGCTCGCATATCTGGCTCGCTCTTATATCTGCCTTGCTAGCTCGCTCTCATATCTGGCTCGCTCGCTTGCTCTCTTGTCTGTCTCGCTCTCTTTTATGGCTCGCTCGCATATCTGGCTAGCTTGCTCTCACATCTGGCTCGCTCGCTTGCTCTCTTGTCTGGCTCGCTCTCTTATCTGGCTCGCTCGCTCGCATATCTGGCTCGCTCGCTCTCATGTCTGGCTCGCTTCGCTCTCATATCTGGCTTGCTCGCTTGCTCTCATATCTGGCTCGCTCGCTTACTCTCATATCTGGCTCGCTCGCTTGCTCTCTTGTCTGGCTCACTCTCTTATCTGGCTCGCTCGCATATCTGGCTCGCTCGCTCTCAAATCTGGCTTGCTCGCTTGCTTTCATATCTGGCTTGCTCGCTTGCTCTCATATCTGGCTCGCTCGCTTGCTCTCATATCTGGCTCGCTCGCTTTTTCTCATATCTGGCTCACTCGCTTGCTCTCTTGTCTGGCTCGCTCTCTTCTCTGGCTCGCTCGCATATCTGGCTCGCTCGCTCTCAAATCTGGCTTGCTCGCTTGCTCTCATATCTGGCTTGCTCGCTTGCTCTCATATCTGGCTCGCTCGCTTGCTCTCATATCTGGCTCGCTCGCTTGCTCTCATATTTGGCTAGCTCGCTTTCTCTCTTGTCTTGCTCGCTCTCATATCTGGCTCGCTCGCTCTCATATCTGGCTGGTTCGATTGCTCTCATATCTGGCTCGCTCGCTTGCTCTCTTGTTTGGCTCGCTCTCTTATCTGGCTTGCTCGCTAGCATATCTGGCTCGCACGCTTGCTCTCTTGTCTGGCTTGCTCTCTTATCTGTCTCGCTCTCACATCTGGCTCGCTTGCTTGCTCTCATATCTGGCTCGCTCACTTGCTCTCTTGTCTGGCTCGCTCTCTTATCTGGCTTGCTCGCTAGCATATCTGGCTCGCACGCTTGCTCTCTTATCTGGCTCGATCGCTCTCATATCTGGCTCGCTCGCTTGCTCTCATGTCTGGCTCGCTCGCTTGCTCTCATATCTGGCTCGCTCGCTTGCTCTCTTATCTGGCTCGATCGCTCTCATATCTGGCTCGCTCGCTTGCTCTCATATCCGGCTCGCTCGCTTGCTCTCATATCTGGCTCGCTCGCTTGCTCTCTTGTCTGGGTCGCTCTCTTATCTGGCTCGCTCTCATATCTGGCTCTCATATCTGGCTCGCTCGCTTGCTCTCTTGTCTGGGTCGCTCTCTTATCTGGCTCGCTCTCATATCTGGCTCGCTTGCTCTCCTGTCTGGCTCGCTCTCTTATCTGGCTCGCTCTTATATCTGCCTTGCTAGCTCGCTCTCATATCTGGCTCGCTCGCTTGCTCTCTTGTCTGTCTCGCTCTCTTTTATGGCTCGCTCGCATATCTGGCTAGCTTGCTCTCACATCTGGCTCGCTCGCTTGCTCTCTTGTCTGGCTCGCTCTCTTATCTGGCTCGCTCGCTCGGATATCTGGCTCGCTCGCTCTCATGTCTGGCTCGCTCGCTCTCATATCTGGCTTGCTCGCTTGCTCTCATATCTGGCTCGCTCGCTTACTCTCATATCTGGCTCGCTCGCTTGCTCTCTTGTCTGGCTTGCTCTCTTATCTGTCTCGCTCTCACATCTGGCTCGCTCGCTTGCTCTCATATCTGGCTCGCTCGCTTGCTCTTTTGTCTGGCTCGCTCTCTTATCTGGCTTGCTCGCTAGCATTTCTGGCTCGCACTCTTGCTCTCTTATCTGGCTCGATCGCTCTCATATCTGGCTCGCTCGCTTGCTCTCATGTCTGGCTCGCTCGCTCTCATATCTGGCTTTCTCGCTTGCTCTCTTGTCTGGCTGGCTCTCTTATCTGGCTCGCTCTCATACCTGGCTCGCTCGCTCTCACATCTAGCTGTCTCCCTTGCTCTCATATCTGGCTCGCTTGCTCTCTTGTCTGGCTCGCTCTTATATCTGCCTTGCTAGCTCGCTCTCATATCTGGCTCGCTCGCTTGCTCTCTTGTCTGTCTCGCTCTCTTTTATCGCTTGCACGCATATCTGGCTCCCTTGCTCTCACATCTGGCTCGCTCGCTCGGATATCTGGCTCGCTCGCTTTCATGTCTGGCTCGCTCGCTCTCATATCTGGCTTGCTCGCTTGCTCTCATATCTGGCTTGCTCGCTTGCTCTCATATCTGGCTCGCTCGCTTGTTCTCATATCTGGCTCGCTCGCTTGCTCTCTTGTCTGGCTCGCTCTCTTATCTGGCTCGCTCGCATATCTGGCTCGCTCGCTCTCATATCTGGCTGGTTCGCTTGCTCTCATATCTGGCTCGCTCGCTTGCTCTCCTGTCTGGCTCGCTCTCTTATCTGGCTTGCTCGCTAGCATATCTGGCTTGCACGCTTGCTCTTTTGTCTGGCTTGCTCTCTTATCTGGCTCGCTCGCTCTCATATCTGGCTCGCTCGCTTGCTCTCATATCTGGCTCGCTCGCTTGCTCTCTTGTCTGGCTCGCTCTCTTATCTGGCTCGCTCACATATCTGGCTCGCTCACTCTCACATCTAGCTGGCTCGCTTGCTCTCATATTTGGCTCGCTCGCTTGCTCTCTTGTCTGGCTCGCTCTCTTATCTGGCTCGCTCTCATATCTGGCTTGCTAGCTTGCTCTCATATCTGGCTCGCTCGCTTGCTCTCTTGTCTGTCTCGCTCTCTTTTATGGCTCGCTCGCATATCTGGTTCGCTCGCTCTCATATCTTATTCGCTCCGTCTCATGTCTGGCTCGCTCGCTCTCATATCTGGCTTGCTCGCTTGCTCTCATATCTGGCTCGCTCGCTTGCTCTCTTGTCTGGCTCGCTCTCTTATCTGGCTCGCTCGCATATCTTGCGCGCTCACTCTCAAATCTGGCTCGCTTGCTTGCTCTCATATCTGGCTAGCTCGCTTGCTCTCATATGTGGCTCTCTTGCTCTCATCTGGCTCGCTTGCTTGCTTAATTGTCTGGCTCGCTCTCTTATCTGGCTAGCTCTCTCTCACATCTGGCTTGCTCGCTGCTCTCTTGTCTGGCTCGCTCTCTTATCTGGCTCGCTCGCATATCTTGCTCGCTCGCTCTCACATCTGGCTCGCTCGCTTGCTCTCAAATGTGGCTAGCTCGCTTGCTCTCTTGTCTTGCTCGCTCTCTTATCTGGCTCGCTCGCTCTTATATCTGGCTGGCTCGCTTGCTCTCATATCTGGCTTGCTCGCTTGCTCTCTTGTCTGGCTCGCTCTCTTATCTGGTTTGCTCGCTAGCATATCTGGCTCGCACGCTTGCTCTCTTGTCTGGCTTGCTCTCTTATCTGGCTTGCTCGCTTTCATATCTGGCTCGCTCGCTTGCTCTCATGTCTGGCTCGCTCGCTCGCTCTCATATCTGGCTTTCTCGCTTGCTCTCTTGTCTGGCTCGCTCTCTTATCTGGCTTGCTCGCATATCTGGCTCGCTCGCATATCTGGCTCGCTCGCTCTCACATCTGGCTGGCTTGCTTGCTCTCATTTCTGGCTGGCTCGCTTGCTCTCATATCTGGCTCGCTCGCTTGCTCTCTTGTCTGGCTCGCTCTCTTATCTGGCTCGCTCGCATATCTGTCTCGCTCGCTCTCAAATCTGGCACGCTCGCTTGCTCTCATATCTGGCTAGCTCGCTTGCTCTCTTGTCTTGCTCGCTCTCTTATCTGGCTCGCTCGCTCTCATATCTGGCTCGCTCGCTTGCTCTCATGTCTGGCTCGCTCTCATATCTGGCTTTCCCGCTTGCTCTCTTGTCTGGCTCGCTCTCTTATCTGGCTCGCTCGCATACCTGGCTCGCTCGCTTTCACATTTAGCTGGCACGCTTGCTCTCATGTCTGGCTCGCTTGCTCTCTTGTCTGGCTCGCTCTCTTATCTGGCTCGCTCTTATATCTGCCTTGCTAGCTCGCTCTCATATCTGGCTCGCTCGCTTGCTCTCTTGTCTGTCTCGCTCTCTTTTATGGCTCGCTCGCATATCTGGCTAGCTTGCTCTCACATCTGGCTCGCTCGCTTGCTCTCTTGTCTGGCTCGCTCTCTTATCTGGCTCGCTCGCATATCTGGTTCGCTCGCTCTCATGTCTGGCTCGCTTCGCTCTCATATCTGGCTTGCTCGCTTGCTCTCATATCTGGCTCGCTCGCTTACTCTCATATCTGGCTCGCTCGCTTGCTCTCTTGTCTGGCTCACTCTCTTATCTGGCTCGCTCACATATCTGGCTCGCTCGCTCTCAAATCTGGCTCGCTCGCTTGCTCTCATATCTGGCTTGCTCGCTTGCTCTCATATCTGGCTCGCTCGCTTGCTCTCATATCTGGCTCGCTCGCTTTTTCTCATATCTGGCTCGCTCGCTTGCTCTCTTGTCTGGCTCGCTCGCTTGCTCTCTTGTCTGGCTCGCTCTCTTATCTGGCTCGCTCGCATATCTGGCTCGCTCGCTTTCAAATCTGGCTCGCTCGCTTGCTCTCATATCTGGCTAGCTCGCTTGCTCTCTTGTCTTGCTCGATCTCTTATCTGGCTCGCTCGCTCTCACATCTGGCTGGCTCGCTTGCTCTCATGTCTGGCTGGCTCGCTTGCTCTCATATCTGGCTCGCTCGCTTACTCTCATATCTGGCTCGCTCGCTTGCTCTCTTGTCTGGCTCACTCTCTTATCTGGCTCGCTCACATATCTGGCTCGCTCGCTCTCAAATCTGGCTCGCTCGCTTGCTCTCATATCTGGCTTGCTCGCTTGCTCTCATATCTGGCTCGCTCGCTTGCTCTCATATCTGGCTCGCTCGCTTTTTCTCATATCTGGCTCGCTCGCTTGCTCTCTTGTCTGGCTCGCTCGCTTGCTCTCTTGTCTGGCTCGCTCTCTTATCTGGCTCGCTCGCATATCTGGCTCGCTCGCTTTCAAATCTGGCTCGCTCGCTTGCTCTCATGTCTGGCTGGCTCGCTTGCTCTCATATCTGGCTCGCTCGCTTGCTTTCTTGTCTGTCTCACTCTCTTTTATGGCTCGTTTGCATATCTGGCTCGCTCGCTTGCTCTCATATCTGGCTTGCTCGCTCAGTCTCATATCTGGCTTGCTCGCTTGCTCTCATATTCGGCTCGCTCGCTTGCTCTCATATCTGGCTCGCTCGCTTGCTCTCTTGTCTGGCTCGCTCTCTTATCTGGCTCGCTCGCATATCTGGCTTGCTCGCTCTCAAATCTGGCTCGCTCGCTTGCTCTCATATCTGGCTAGCTCGCTTGCTCTCTTGCCTTGCTCGCTCTCTTATCTGGCTCGCTCTCTCTCATATCTGGCTGGCTCGCTTGCTCTCATATCTGGCTCGCTCGCTTGCTTTCTTGTCTGGCTCGCTCTCTTATCTGGCTTGCTCGCTAGCATATCTGGCTCGCACGCTTGCTCTCTTGTCTGGCTTGCTCTCTTATCTGGCTCGCTCGCTCTCATATCTGGCTCGCTCGCTTGCTCTCATGTCTGGCTCGCTCTCATATCTGGCTTTCTCGCTTGCTCTCTTGTCTGGCTCGCTCTCTTATCTGGCTCGCTCGCATACCTGGCTCGCTCGCTCTCACATCTAGCTGGCTCGCTTGCTCTCATATCTGGCTCGCTTGCTCTCTTGTCTGGCTCGCTCTCTTATCTGGCTCGCTCTTATATCTGCCTTGCTAGCTCGCTCTCATATCTGGCTCGCTCGCTTGCTCTCTTGTCTGTCTCGCTCTCTTTTATGGCTCGCTCGCATATCTGGCTCGCTTCGCTCTCATATCTGGCTTGCTCGCTTGCTCTCATATCTGGCTCGCTCGCTTACTCTCATATCTGGCTCGCTCGCTTGCTCTCTTGTCTGGCTCACTCTCTTATCTGGCTCGCTCGCATATCTAGCTCGCTCGCTCTCAAATCTGGCTCGCTCGCTTGCTCTCATATCTGGCTTGCTCGCTTGCTCTCATATCTGGCTCGCTCGCTTGCTCTCATATCTGGCTCGCTCACTTTTTCTCATATCTGGCTCGCTCGCTTGCTCTCTTGTCTGGCTCGCTCTCTTATCTGGCTCGCTCGCATATCTGGCTCGCTGCTCTCAAATCTGGCTCGCTCGCTTGCTCTCATATCTGGCTAGCTCGCTTGCTCTCTTGTCTTGCTCACTCTCATATCTGGCTCGCTCGCTCTCATATCTGGCTGGTTTGCTTGCTCTCATATCTGGCTCGCTCGCTTGCTCTCTTGTCTGGCTCGCTCTCTTTTATCGCTCGCACGCATATCTGGCTCCCATGCTCTCACATCTGGCTCGCTCGCTTGCTCTCTTGTCTGGCTCGCTCTCTTATCTGGCTCGCTCGCTCGCATATCTGGCTCGCTCGCTCTCATGTCTGGCTCGCTCGCTCTCATATCTGGCTCGCTCGCTCTCATATCTGGCTGGTTCGCTTGCTCTCATATCTGGCTCGCTCGCTTGCTCTCCTGTCTGGCTCGCTCTCTTATCTGGCTTGCTCGCTAGCATATCTTGCTTGCACGCTTGCTCTTTTGTCTGGCTTGCTCTCTTATCTGGCTCGCTCGCTCTCATATCTGGCTCGCTCGCTTGCTCTCATATCTGGCTCGCTCGCTTGCTCTCTTGTCTGGCTCGCTCTCTTATCTGGCTCGCTCACATATCTGGCTCGCTCGCTTGCTCTCATATCTGGCTCGCTCGCTTACTCTCATATCTGGCTCGCTCGCTTGCTCTCTTGTCTGGCTCGCTCTCTTATCTGGCTCGCTCTTATATCTGCCTTGCTAGCTCGCTCTCATATCTGGCTCGCTCGCTTGCTCTCTTGTCTGTCTCGCTCTCTTTTATGGCTCGCTCGCATATCTGGCTAGCTTGCTCTCACATCTGGCTCGCTCGCTTGCTCTCTTGTCTGGTTCGCTCTCTTATCTGGCTCGCTCGCTCACATATTTGGCTCGCTCGCTCTCATGTCTGGCTCGCTTCGCTCTCATATCTGGCTTGCTCGCTTGCTCTCATATCTGGCTCGCTCGCTTACTCTCATATCTGGCTCGCTCGCTTGCTCTCTTGTCTGGCTCACTCTCTTATCTGGCTCGCTTGCATATCTAGCTCGCTCGCTCTCAAATCTGGCTCGCTCGCTTGCTCTCATATCTGGCTTGCTCGCTTGCTCTCATATCTGGCTCGCTCGCTTGCTCTCATATCTGGCTCGCTCACTTTTTCTCATATCTGGCTCGCTCGCTTGCTCTCTTGTCTGGCTCGCTCTCTTATCTGGCTCGCTCGCATATCTGGCTGGCTCGCTCTCAAATCTGGCTCGCTCGCTTGCTCTCATATCTGGCTAGCTCGCTTGCTCTCTTGCCTTGCTCGCTCTCTTATCTGGCTCGCTCTCTCTCATATCTGGCTGGCTCGCTTGCTCTCATATCTGGCTCGCTCGCTTGCTTTCTTGTCTGGCTCGCTCTCTTATCTGGCTTGCTCGCTAGCATATCTGGCTCGCACGCTTGCTCTCTTGTCTGGCTTGCTCTCTTATCTGGCTCGCTCGCTCTCATATCTGGCTCGCTCGCTTGCTCTCATGTCTGGCTCGCTCTCATATCTGGCTTTCTCGCTTGCTCTCTTGTCTGGCTCGCTCTCTTATCTGGCTCGCTCGCATACCTGGCTCGCTCGCTCTCACATCTAGCTGGCTCGCTTGCTCTCATATCTGGCTCGCTTGCTCTCTTGTCTGGCTCGCTCTCTTATCTGGCTCGCTCTTATATCTGCCTTGCTAGCTCGCTCTCATATCTGGCTCGCTCGCTTGCTCTCTTGTCTGTCTCGCTCTCTTTTATGGCTCGCTCGCATATCTGGCTAGCTTGCTCTCACATCTGGCTCGCTCGCTTGCTCTCTTGTCTGGTTCGCTCTCTTATCTGGCTCACTCGCATATCTGGCTCGCTCGCTCTCATGTCTGGCTCGCTTCGCTCTCATATCTGGCTTGCTCGCTTGCTCTCATATCTGGCTCGCTCGCTTACTCTCATATCTGGCTCGCTCGCTTGCTCTCTTGTCTGGCTCACTCTCTTATCTGGCTCGCTCGCATATCTAGCTCGCTCGCTCTCAAATCTGGCTCGCTCGCTTGCTCTCATATCTGGCTTGCTCGCTTGCTCTCATATCTGGCTCGCTCGCTTGCTCTCATATCTGGCTCGCTCACTTTTTCTCATATCTGGCTCGCTCGCTTGCTCTCTTGTCTGGCTCGCTCTCTTATCTGGCTCGCTCGCATATCTGGCTCGCTGCTCTCAAATCTGGCTCGCTCGCTTGCTCTCATATCTGGCTAGCTCGCTTGCTCTCTTGTCTTGCTCACTCTCATATCTGGCTCGCTCGCTCTCATATCTGGCTGGTTTGCTTGCTCTCATATCTGGCTCGCTCGCTTGCTCTCTTGTCTGGCTCGCTCTCTTTTATCGCTCGCACGCATATCTGGCTCCCATGCTCTCACATCTGGCTCGCTCGCTTGCTCTCTTGTCTGGCTCGCTCTCTTATCTGGCTCGCTCGCTCGCATATCTGGCTCGCTCGCTCTCATGTCTGGCTCGCTCGCTCTCATATCTGGCTCGCTCGCTCTCATATCTGGCTGGTTCGCTTGCTCTCATATCTGGCTCGCTCGCTTGCTCTCCTGTCTGGCTCGCTCTCTTATCTGGCTTGCTCGCTAGCATATCTTGCTTGCACGCTTGCTCTTTTGTCTGGCTTGCTCTCTTATCTGGCTCGCTCGCTCTCATATCTGGCTCGCTCGCTTGCTCTCATATCTGGCTCGCTCGCTTGCTCTCTTGTCTGGCTCGCTCTCTTATCTGGCTCGCTCACATATCTGGCTCGCTCGCTTGCTCTCATATCTGGCTCGCTCGCTTACTCTCATATCTGGCTCGCTCGCTTGCTCTCTTGTCTGGCTCGCTCTCTTATCTGGCTCGCTCTTATATCTGCCTTGCTAGCTCGCTCTCATATCTGGCTCGCTCGCTTGCTCTCTTGTCTGTCTCGCTCTCTTTTATGGCTCGCTCGCATATCTGGCTAGCTTGCTCTCACATCTGGCTCGCTCGCTTGCTCTCTTGTCTGGTTCGCTCTCTTATCTGGCTCGCTCGCTCACATATTTGGCTCGCTCGCTCTCATGTCTGGTTCGCTTCGCTCTCATATCTGGCTTGCTCGCTTGCTCTCATATCTGGCTCGCTCGCTTACTCTCATATCTGGCTCGCTCGCTTGCTCTCTTGTCTGGCTCACTCTCTTATCTGGCTCGCTTGCATATCTAGCTCGCTCGCTCTCAAATCTGGCTCGCTCGCTTGCTCTCATATCTGGCTTGCTCGCTTGCTCTCATATCTGGCTCGCTCGCTTGCTCTCATATCTGGCTCGCTCACTTTTTCTCATATCTGGCTCGCTCGCTTGCTCTCTTGTCTGGCTCGCTCTCTTATCTGGCTCGCTCGCATATCTGGCTCGTTGCTCTCAAATCTGGCTCGCTCGCTTGCTCTCATATCTGGCTAGCTCGCTTGCTCTCTTGTCTTGCTCGCTCTCATATCTGGCTCGCTCGCTCTCATATCTGGCTGGTTTGCTTGCTCTCATATCTGGCTCGCTCGCTTGCTCTCTTGTCTGGCTCGCTCTCTTTAATCGCTCGCACGCATATCTGGCTCCCATGCTCTCACATCTGGCTCGCTCGCTTGCTCTCTTGTCTGGCTCGCTCTCTTATCTGGCTCGCTCGTTCGCATATCTGGCTCGCTCGCTCTCATGTCTGGCTCGCTCGCTCTCATATCTGGCTCGCGCGCTCTCATATCTGGCTGGTTCGCTTGCTCTCATATCTGGCTCGCTCGCTTGCTCTCCTGTCTGGCTCGCTCTCTTATTTGGCTTGCTCGCTAGCATATCTGGCTTGCACGCTTGCTCTTTTGTCTGGCTTGCTCTTTTATCTGGCTCGCTCGCTCTCATATCTGGCTCGCTCGCTTGCTCTCATATCTGGCTCGCTCGCTTGCTCTCTTGTCTGGCTCGCTCTCTTATCTGGCTCGCTCACATATCTGGCTCGCTCGCTTGCTCTCATATCTGGCTCGCTCGCTTGCTCTCTTGTCTGGCTCACTCTCTTATCTGGCTCGCTCGCATATCTGGCTCGCTCGCTCTCAAATCTGGCTTGCTCGCTTGCTTTCATATCTGGCTTGCTCGCTTGCTCTCATATCTGGCTCGCTCGCTTGCTCTCATATCTGGCTCGCTCGCTTTTTCTCATATCTGGCTCGCTCGCTTGCTCTCATATCTGGCTCGCTCGCTTGCTCTCATATCTGGCTCGCTCGCTTGCTCTCTTGTCTGGCTCGCTCTCTTATCTGGCTCGCTCACATATCTGGCTCGCTCGCTTACTCTCATATCTGGCTCGCTCGCTTGCTCTCTTGTCTGGCTCACTCTCTTATCTGGCTCGCTCGCATATCTGGCTCGCTCGCTCTCAAATCTGGCTTGCTCGCTTGCTTTCATATCTGGCTTGCTCGCTTGCTCTCATATCTGGCTCGCTCGCTTGCTCTCATATCTGGCTCGCTCGCTTTTTCTCATATCTGGCTCGCTGCTCTCAAATCTGGCTCGCTCGCTTGCTCTCATATCTGGCTAGCTCGCTTGCTCTCTGGTCTTGCTCGCTCTCATATCTGGCTCGCTCGCTCTCATATCTGGCTGGTTTGCTTGCTCTCATATCTGGCTCGCTCGCTTGCTCTCTTGTCTGGCTCGCTCTCTTTTATCGCTCGCACGCATATCTGGCTCCCATGCTCTCACATCTGGCTCGCTCGCTTGCTCTCTTGTCTGGCTCGCTCTCTTATCTGGCTCGCTCGCTCGCATATCTGGCTCGCTCGCTCTCATGTCTGGCTCGCTCGCTCTCATATCTGGCTCGCTCGCTCTCATATCTGGCTGGTTCGCTTGCTCTCATATCTGGCTCGCTCGCTTGCTCTCCTGTCTGGCTCGCTCTCTTATCTGGCTTGCTCGCTAGCATATCTGGCTTGCACGCTTGCTCTTTTGTCTGGCTTGCTCTCTTATCTGGCTCGCTCGCTCTCATATCTGGCTCGCTCGCTTGCTCTCATATCTGGCTCGCTCGCTTGCTCTCTTGTCTGGCTCGCTCTCTTATCTGGCTCGCTCACATATCTGGCTCGCTCGCTTGCTCTCATATCTGGCTCGCTCGCTTACTCTCATATCTGGCTCGCTCGCTTGCTCTCTTGTCTGGCTCACTCTCTTATCTGGCTCGCTCGCATATCTGGCTCGCTCGCTCTCAAATCTGGCTTGCTCGCTTGCTTTCATATCTGGCTTGCTCGCTTGCTCTCATATCTGGCTCGCTCGCTTGCTCTCATATCTGGCTCGCTCGCTTTTTCTCATATCTGGCTCGCTCGCTTGCTCTCTTGTCTGGCTCGCTCTCTTCTCTGGCTCGCTTGCATATCTGGCTCGCTCGCTCTCAAATCTGGCTTGCTCGCTTGCTCTCATATCTGGCTTGCTCGCTTGCTCTCATATCTGGCTTGCTCGCTTGCTCTCATATCTGGCTCGCTCGCTTGCTCTCATATTTGGCTAGCTCGCTTTCTCTCTTGTCTTGCTCGCTCTCATATCTGGCTCGCTCGCTCTCATATCTGGCTGGTTCGATTGCTCTCATATCTGGCTCGCTCGCTTGCTCTCTTGTCTGGCTCGCTCTCTTATCTGGCTTGCTCGCTAGCATATCTGGCTCGCACGCTTGCTCTCTTGTCTGGCTTGCTCTCTTATCTGTCTCGCTCTCACATCTGGCTCGCTCGCTTGCTCTCATATCTGGCTCGCTCACTTGCTCTCTTGTCTGGCTCGCTCTCTTATCTGGCTTGCTCGCTAGCATATCTGGCTCGCACGCTTGCTCTCTTATCTGGCTCGATCGCTCTCATATCTGGCTCGCTCGCTTGCTCTCATGTCTGGCTCGCTCGCTTGCTCTCATATCTGGCTCGCTCGCTTGCTCTCTTATCTGGCTCGATCGCTCTCATATCTGGCTCGCTCGCTTGCTCTCTTGTCTGGGTCGCTCTCTTATCTGGCTCGCTCTCATATCTGGCTCTCATATCTGGCTCGCTCGCTTGCTCTCTTGTCTGGGTCGCTCTCATATCTGGCTCGCTTGCTCTCCTGTCTGGCTCGCTCTCTTATCTGGCTCGCTCTTATATCTGCCTTGCTAGCTCGCTCTCATATCTGGCTCGCTCGCTTGCTCTCTTGTCTGTCTCGCTCTCTTTTATGGCTCGCTCGCATATCTGGCTAGCTTGCTCTCACATCTGGCTCGCTCGCTTGCTCTCTTGTCTGGCTCGCTCTCTTATCTGGCTCGCTCGCATATCTGGCTCGCTCGCTCTCATGTCTGGCTCGCTCGCTCTCATATCTGGCTTGCTCGCTTGCTTTCTATCTGGCTCGCTCGCTTACTCTCATATCTGGCTCGCTCGCTTGCTCTCTTGTCTGGCTTGCTCTCTTATCTGTCTCGCTGTCACATCTGGCTCGCTCGCTTGCTCTCATATCTGGCTCGCTCGCTTGCTCTTTTGCCTGGCTCGCTCTCTTATCTGGCTTGCTCGCTAGCATATCTGGCTCGCACGCTTGCTCTCTTATCTGGCTCGATCGCTCTCATATCTGGCTCGCTCGCTTGCTCTCATGTCTGACTCGCTCGCTCTCATATCTGGCTTTCTCGCTTGCTCTCTTGTCTGGCTCGCTCTCTTATCTGGCTCACTCTCATACCTGGCTCGCTCGCTCTCACATCTAGCTGTCTCCCTTGCTCTCATATCTGGCTCGCTTGCTCTCTTGTCTGGCTCGCTTTCTTATCTGGCTCTCTCTTATATCTGCCTTGCTAGCTCGCTCTCATATCTGGCTCGTTCGCTTGCTCTCTTGTCTGTCTCGCTCTCTTTTATCCCTCGCACGCATATCTGGCTCCCTTGCTCTCACATCTGGCTCGCTCGCTTGCTCTCTTGTCTGGCTCGCTCTCTTATCTGGCTCGCTCGCTCGCATATCTGGCTCGCTCGCTCTCATGTCTGGCTCGCTCGCTCTCATATCTGGCTTGCTCGCTTGCTCTCATATCTGGCTTGCTCGCTTGCTCTCATATCTGGCTCGCTCGCTTGTTCTCATATCTGGCTCGCTCGCTTGCTCTCTTGTCTGGCTCGCTCTCTTATCTGGCTCGCTCGCATATCTGGCTCGCTCGCTCTCATATCTGGCTGGTTCGCTTGCTCTCATATCTGGCTCGCTCGCTTGCTCTCCTGTCTGGCTCGCTCTCTTATCTGGCTTGCTCGCTAGCATATCTGGCTTGCACGCTTGCTCTTTTGTCTGGCTTGCTCTCTTATCTGGCTCGCTCGCTCTCATATCTGGCTCGCTCGCTTGCTCTCATATCTGGCTCGCTCGCTTGCTCTCTTGTCTGGCTCGCTCTCTTATCTGGCTCGCTCACATATCTGGCTCGCTCGCTCTCACATCTAGCTGGCTCGCTTGCTCTCATATTTGGCTCGCTCGCTTGCTCTCTTGTCTGGCTCGCTCTCTTATCTGGCTCGCTCTCATATCTGGCTTGCTAGCTTGCTCTCATATCTGGCTCGCTCGCTTGCTCTCTTGTCTGACTCGCTCTCTTTTATGGCTCGCTCGCATATCTGGTTCACTCGCTCTCATATCTTACTCGCTCCGTCTCATGTCTGGCTCGCTCGCTCTCATATCTGGCTTGCTCGCTTGCTCTCATATCTGGCTCGCTCGCTTGCTCTCTTGTCTGGCTCACTCTCTTATCTGGCTCGCTCGCATATCTTGCGCGCTCACTCTCAAATCTGGCTCGCTTGCTTGCTCTCATATCTGGCTAGCTCGCTTGCTCTCATATGTGGCTCTCTTGCTCTCATATCTGGCTCGCTTGCTTGCTTAATTGTCTGGCTCGCTCTCTTATCTGGCTAGCTCTCTCTCACATCTGGTTTGCTCGCTGCTCTCTTGTCTGGCTCGCTCTCTTATCTGGCTCGCTCGCATATCTTGCTCGCTCGCTCTCACATCTGGCTCGCTCGCTTGCTCTCAAATGTGGCTAGCTCGCTTGCTCTCTTGTCTTGCTCGCTCTCTTATCTGGCTCGCTCGCTCTTATATCTGGCTGGCTCGCTTGCTCTCATATCTGGCTCGCTCGCTTGCTCTCTTGTCTGGCTCGCTCTCTTATCTGGTTTGCTCGCTAGCATATCTGGCTCGCACGCTTGCTCTCTTGTCTGGCTTGCTCTCTTATCTGGCTTGCTCGCTTTCATATCTGGCTCGCTCGCTTGCTCTCATGTCTGGCTCGCACGCTCTCATATCTGGCTTTCTCGCTTGCTCTCTTGTCTGGCTCGCTCTCTTATCTGGCTTGCTCGCATATCTGGCTCGCTCGCATATCTGGCTCGCTCGCTCTCACATCTGGCTGGCTCGCTTGCTCTCATTTCTGGCTGGCTCGCTTGCTCTCATATCTGGCTCGCTCGCTTGCTCTCTTGTCTGGCTCGCTCTCTTATCTGGCTCGCTCGCATATCTGGCTCGCTCGCTCTCAAATCTGGCTCGCTCGCTTGCTCTCATATCTGGCTAGCTCGCTTGCTCTCTTGTCTTGCTCGCTCTCTTATCTGGCTCGCTCGCTCTCATATCTGGCTCGCTCGCTTGCTCTCATGTCTGGCTCGCTCTCATATCTGGCTTTCCCGCTTGCTCTCTTGTCTGGCTCGCTCTCTTATCTGGCTCGCTCGCATACCTGGCTCGCTCGCTTTCACATCTAGCTGGCTCGCTTGCTCTCATGTCTGGCTCGCTTGCTCTCTTGTCTGGCTCGCTCTCTTATCTGGCTCGCTCTTATATCTGCCTTGCTAGCTCGCTCTCATATCTGGCTCGCTCGCTTGCTCTCTTGTCTACTCGCTCTCTTTTATGGCTCGCTCGCATATCTGGCTAGCTTGCTCTCACATCTGGCTCGCTCGCTTGCTCTCTTGTCTGGCTCGCTCTCTTATCTGGCTCGCTCGCATATCTGGCTCGCTCGCTCTCATGTCTGGCTCGCTTCGCTCTCATATCTGGCTTGCTCGCTTGCTCTCATATCTGGCTCGCTCGCTTACTCTCATATCTGGCTCGCTCGCTTGCTCTCTTGTCTGGCTCACTCTCTTATCTGGCTCGCTCGCATATCTGGCTCGCTCGCTCTCAAATCTGGCTCGCTCGCTTGCTCTCATATCTGGCTTGCTCGCTTGCTCTCATATCTGGCTCGCTCGCTTGCTCTCATATCTGGCTCGCTCGCTTTTTCTCATATCTGGCTCGCTCGCTTGCTCTCTTGTCTGGCTCGCTCGCTTGCTCTCTTGTCTGGCTCGCTCTCTTATCTGGCTCGCTCGCATATCTGGCTCGCTCGCTTTCAAATCTGGCTCGCTCGCTTGCTCTCATATCTGGCTAGCTCGCTTGCTCTCTTGTCTTGCTCGATCTCTTATCTGGCTCGCTCGCTCTCACATCTGGCTGGCTCGCTTGCTCTCATGTCTGTCTGGCTCGCTTGCTCTCATATCTGGCTCGCTCGCTTGCTTTCTTGTCTGTCTCACTCTCTTTTATGGCTCGTTTGCATATCTGGCTCGCTCGCTTGCTCTCATATCTGGCTTGCTCGCTCAGTCTCATATCTGGCTTGCTCGCTTGCTCTCATATTCGGCTCGCTCGCTTGCTCTCATATCTGGCTCGCTCGCTTGCTCTCTTGTCTGGCTCGCTCTCTTATCTGGCTCGCTCGCATATCTGGCTTGCTCGCTCTCAAATCTGGCTCGCTCGCTTGCTCTCTTGCCTTGCTCGCTCTCTTATCTGGCTCGCTCTCTCTCATATCTGGCTGGCTCGCTTGCTCTCATATCTGGCTCGCTCGCTTGCTTTCTTGTCTGGCTCGCTCTCTTATCTGGCTTGCTTGCTAGCATATCTGGCTCGCACGCTTGCTCTCTTGTCTGGCTTGCTCTCTTATCTGGCTCGCTCGCTCTCATATCTGGCTCGCTCGCTTGCTCTCATGTCAGGCTCGCTCTCATATCTGGCTTTCTCGCTTGCTCTCTTGTCTGGCTCGCTCTCTTATCTGGCTCGCTCGCATACCTGGCTCGCTCGCTCTCACATCTAGCTGGCTCGCTTGCTCTCATATCTGGCTCGCTTGCTCTCTTGTCTGGCTCGCTCTCTTATCTGGCTCGCTCTTATATCTGCCTTGCTAGCTCGCTCTCATATCTGGCTCGCTCGCTTGCTCTCTTGTCTGTCTCGCTCTCTTTTATGGCTCGCTCGCATATCTGGCTCGCTTCGCTCTCATATCTGGCTTGCTCGCTTGCTCTCATATCTGGCTCGCTCGCTTACTCTCATATCTGGCTCGCTCGCTTGCTCTCTTGTCTGGCTCACTCTCTTATCTGGCTCGCTCGCATATCTAGCTCGCTCGCTCTCAAATCTGGCTCGCTCGCTTGCTCTCATATCTGGCTTGCTCGCTTGCTCTCATATCTGGCTCGCTCGCTTGCTCTCATATCTGGCTCGCTCACTTTTTCTCATATCTGGCTCGCTCGCTTGCTCTCTTGTCTGGCTCGCTCTCTTATCTGGCTCGCTCGCATATCTGGCTCGCTGCTCTCAAATCTGGCTCGCTCGCTTGCTCTCATATCTGGCTAGCTCGCTTGCTCTCTTGTCTTGCTCACTCTCATATCTGGCTCGCTCGCTCTCATATCTGGCTGGTTTGCTTGCTCTCATATCTGGCTCGCTCGCTTGCTCTCTTGTCTGGCTCGCTCTCTTTTATCGCTCGCACGCATATCTGGCTCCCATGCTCTCACATCTGGCTCGCTCGCTTGCTCTCTTGTCTGGCTCGCTCTCTTATCTGGCTCGCTCGCTCGCATATCTGGCTCGCTCGCTCTCATGTCTGGCTCGCTCGCTCTCATATCTGGCTCGCTCGCTCTCATATCTGGCTGGTTCGCTTGCTCTCATATCTGGCTCGCTCGCTTGCTCTCCTGTCTGGCTCGCTCTCTTATCTGGCTTGCTCGCTAGCATATCTTGCTTGCACGCTTGCTCTTTTGTCTGGCTTGCTCTCTTATCTGGCTCGCTCGCTCTCATATCTGGCTCGCTCGCTTGCTCTCATATCTGGCTCGCTCGCTTGCTCTCTTGTCTGGCTCGCTCTCTTATCTGGCTCGCTCACATATCTGGCTCGCTCGCTTGCTCTCATATCTGGCTCGCTCGCTTACTCTCATATCTGGCTCGCTCGCTTGCTCTCTTGTCTGGCTCGCTCTCTTATCTGGCTCGCTCTTATATCTGCCTTGCTAGCTCGCTCTCATATCTGGCTCGCTCGCTTGCTCTCTTGTCTGTCTCGCTCTCTTTTATGGCTCGCTCGCATATCTGGCTAGCTTGCTCTCACATCTGGCTCGCTCGCTTGCTCTCTTGTCTGGTTCGCTCTCTTATCTGGCTCGCTCGCTCACATATTTGGCTCGCTCGCTCTCATGTCTGGCTCGCTTCGCTCTCATATCTGGCTTGCTCGCTTGCTCTCATATCTGGCTCGCTCGCTTACTCTCATATCTGGCTCGCTCGCTTGCTCTCTTGTCTGGCTCACTCTCTTATCTGGCTCGCTTGCATATCTAGCTCGCTCGCTCTCAAATCTGGCTCGCTCGCTTGCTCTCATATCTGGCTTGCTCGCTTGCTCTCATATCTGGCTCGCTCGCTTGCTCTCATATCTGGCTCGCTCACTTTTTCTCATATCTGGCTCGCTCGCTTGCTCTCTTGTCTGGCTCGCTCTCTTATCTGGCTCGCTCGCATATCTGGCTGGCTCGCTCTCAAATCTGGCTCGCTCGCTTGCTCTCATATCTGGCTAGCTCGCTTGCTCTCTTGCCTTGCTCGCTCTCTTATCTGGCTCGCTCTCTCTCATATCTGGCTGGCTCGCTTGCTCTCATATCTGGCTCGCTCGCTTGCTTTCTTGTCTGGCTCGCTCTCTTATCTGGCTTGCTCGCTAGCATATCTGGCTCGCACGCTTGCTCTCTTGTCTGGCTTGCTCTCTTATCTGGCTCGCTCGCTCTCATATCTGGCTCGCTCGCTTGCTCTCATGTCTGGCTCGCTCTCATATCTGGCTTTCTCGCTTGCTCTCTTGTCTGGCTCGCTCTCTTATCTGGCTCGCTCGCATACCTGGCTCGCTCGCTCTCACATCTAGCTGGCTCGCTTGCTCTCATATCTGGCTCGCTTGCTCTCTTGTCTGGCTCGCTCTCTTATCTGGCTCGCTCTTATATCTGCCTTGCTAGCTCGCTCTCATATCTGGCTCGCTCGCTTGCTCTCTTGTCTGTCTCGCTCTCTTTTATGGCTCGCTCGCATATCTGGCTAGCTTGCTCTCACATCTGGCTCGCTCGCTTGCTCTCTTGTCTGGTTCGCTCTCTTATCTGGCTCACTCGCATATCTGGCTCGCTCGCTCTCATGTCTGGCTCGCTTCGCTCTCATATCTGGCTTGCTCGCTTGCTCTCATATCTGGCTCGCTCGCTTACTCTCATATCTGGCTCGCTCGCTTGCTCTCTTGTCTGGCTCACTCTCTTATCTGGCTCGCTCGCATATCTAGCTCGCTCGCTCTCAAATCTGGCTCGCTCGCTTGCTCTCATATCTGGCTTGCTCGCTTGCTCTCATATCTGGCTCGCTCGCTTGCTCTCATATCTGGCTCGCTCACTTTTTCTCATATCTGGCTCGCTCGCTTGCTCTCTTGTCTGGCTCGCTCTCTTATCTGGCTCGCTCGCATATCTGGCTCGCTGCTCTCAAATCTGGCTCGCTCGCTTGCTCTCATATCTGGCTAGCTCGCTTGCTCTCTTGTCTTGCTCACTCTCATATCTGGCTCGCTCGCTCTCATATCTGGCTGGTTTGCTTGCTCTCATATCTGGCTCGCTCGCTTGCTCTCTTGTCTGGCTCGCTCTCTTTTATCGCTCGCATGCATATCTGGCTCCCATGCTCTCACATCTGGCTCGCTCGCTTGCTCTCTTGTCTGGCTCGCTCTCTTATCTGGCTCGCTCGCTCGCATATCTGGCTCGCTCGCTCTCATGTCTGGCTCGCTCGCTCTCATATCTGGCTCGCTCGCTCTCATATCTGGTCATATCTGGCTGGTTCGCTTGCTCTCATATCTGGCTCGCTCGCTTGCTCTCCTGTCTGGCTCGCTCTCTTATCTGGCTTGCTCGCTAGCATATCTTGCTTGCACGCTTGCTCTTTTGTCTGGCTTGCTCTCTTATCTGGCTCGCTCGCTCTCATATCTGGCTCGCTCGCTTGCTCTCATATCTGGCTCGCTCGCTTGCTCTCTTGTCTGGCTCGCTCTCTTATCTGGCTCGCTCACATATCTGGCTCGCTCGCTTGCTCTCATATCTGGCTCGCTCGCTTACTCTCATATCTGGCTCGCTCGCTTGCTCTCTTGTCTGGCTCGCTCTCTTATCTGGCTCGCTCTTATATCTGCCTTGCTAGCTCGCTCTCATATCTGGCTCGCTCGCTTGCTCTCTTGTCTGTCTCGCTCTCTTTTATGGCTCGCTCGC